>NC_056737.1:1120648589-1120656089 GCF_019279795.1 Protopterus annectens | reverse complement strand
AGAAATACAGGCAAAGTCATCCAGATATGGAAAATTGTACAAAACAAAAAAATAAGAAAACAAAGAGATAAAGTAGAAAAGAGGATTAGTAATGGAGAAGTTAAAGAAATAGAAATGATAACATCACACCAGGATAGAGCGGTGGTACAGCAGTAGCGTTGTTGCCTCACTGCAAGAGGTTCTTCCGTTCGATTCTCGGCTAGAGTGCAGGGAGTGCCTTCTGTGTGGAGTCTGCATGTCCTCCCCACAGTTGGGTGGGTGTTCAAAAACATGCATAAATGGGCGTGCCTTCGTTGAAGGTTGAACGTCGAGCTGTCACCTCGGCGTTCGTGAAAATCTACTGCCAATCATTAGCGGACCAGAGTTCCGCTGTGGCGACCCCTAACCGGGAAAAGCCGAAAAACAAACAACACATGTTTAGGACCATGCAAACATGCATGTGTTTTTTGATTCACCTTCCTGATTGTATTAAATGATATTTCATGTATAATAAAGCAAACTTGTTAGAGTGCATTTTAAATATATTGTTTTGAACATTTTTCCAGTAAGCAATGAAACAAAATGTATGAACCAATAATGACAAAACTGCCCAGTATAGAACATTTACATCATAAAAATCTACTCAAACTTCTGTCATTACAATCCACGCATACCTCTCAACCTCTTAGAGCAAGAAATCTGGATAAATCCATAAATAAAAGTGGGATAAAGGCCCAAAAATAGGGACAATTTTTAAATATTGTTCTTACAAACTTAGAAAGTTGATGGAATAACAGATTTTGCATTAGCATGAATTTTCTGAAGGGTATGAAGTCTGTTACTCAAATGGCTGTCATTATTTTCTAACTTCTATCCTTAATGATTTGTCACTAATTTGCCAGAAAACCACAATTTTATGAAAAACAGACCAAAAATATAAGGTAAAAATCTGGACATTCTGTGAAAATCTTTAAAGTTGAGAGGTATGCCACCAATATCAGTAAATGTGCACAATCTCTGCAGAAGTAAAAGTCATCTAAATAATTCCACATTAAAGAGATCTGTAACTAATGAAGAGGTTGCTGCTAGCAAACAACTTTATATTTCATTGTTTCATCTACAAGTAAAGTGCCTGTTGACCTTGAAGAATAAATTGCCTATGTTACATTCAAAAATAATAAGCTACTAATATTGCAATAGGGAATGGATGACAAACTGAAAACAGGTTCATAGTTTCCAGGCATCTCATCCAAAGGAGGACATACTCAGGACTGCAGCACCCCACCCCCCTTAAAGTACAACACAGTATTAAGTCTCTCAGTATGCAAGAGACCATAATCATTAGATGCAGACCATTTCAATAAATAATGTTACTTGTATCCCTTTTTTCTTTGACTACAGTACATGTTTTTTCTTCTACTTTTTGACTATTGGTACTGAACAATTCCATCTTCATTTTCACTAATTCTTTGTAGTTCATAATTCCAGTACTTCTAACTTACATAACATAACTTATGTCTAAACATCATGTTTAAGATTTAACTAGCTGTGGGACCTGGGAAGTGTGTCATACAATGTTTTGGACAACTTGTAGAACAGCTATGAGAAGAATAAGTCTAAGATGACTTCCCTGCTTAGTTTAATGGAAGCATATCTGCATCAAGCAGGAATGGAAATCACACCAGAAGTAGATAAAAATCAGGTAGCAACTGAATGTGTCAAAAAAAGAAGGAATATAAGATGAAGGATCAGATGAAAAGGCAAGGAATGTGAAAAATGCATAAATATAAGTACAAGTATATAAAACTCTTGGAAAAAAAATCATGTTCAGGATCGAATGCAGGAATGGTTAAGGAGAGGTGAATTTAAACCAAAAGATGAAAGGTTAATATTGATGGCCCAAGATAGTGGACTACATATGCATTAGTTTACAAAGTCTATTGAACATGTGAGAGAAACAGACAAAATGCAGGTTTTGTAAAAAAGAATTGCAAACAGTCACACATCTTGTTGGTTGGGATATACTAATGGCAGAAGGACTGTATACCGAAAGGCTTAATAATGTGACAAGACTGTTGGACTGGAGACTGTGAAAACAGTATAATATTTACGTAGCTGAAAAACACTGGAAACATGAGCCACAGAACATTATAGAAAATGATGTTATAGCCCATGGGATCAGCCATTATCAACAGTTCAAAAAATAGATGAGAGAAAACCAGATATAGTAGACCACAAAAAAAGACAAACGTAGCATTGATCATTGAAATTGCTACACCCAGTGGTTATAGTGTCTTACATATAAAGAGAGCAAAGTCACAAAATACTAGGATTTGCAGGCAGAAACAAGGGCAATGTTGAGAGAGTGTCTCATTTATCTTATCTTGGTCTTGACTTTCTCTTTGTAGCAGAAATATAGTTCCTGCATCAAGATCAATTTCCTTTTCTTCAAGCTGTTGTTTCATAATAGCTCTGTCTTATTTAAAACAAAACTTCTGTCTTTCTGCATCATCTTGTCTACCTTGCTTACAATCATTAGAGGTTAGAATCATAACAGCTAAAGAGTAACCATTTGAAATGTTGGGGAACATCTACAGCAAGTCCTCCTGTCTACCTGATGAATCTGGGCATCTTGGGGCAATGCAGCAATTGCCTTATGTGCACAGACAACCCTCTACACCTACCACCCAACACTACAACCTGTGAGAGATGCACTTATATAGCCAAACTGGAAGCAAAGGTTTCTTCACCCAAGACTGGAGTAGACTGTCAAGAGGAGAAGGTAAACAATTGCACCACACCACATTCATCACATAGTCCCTCAAAACCTACACCACCAAAACACAAACATAGAAACACAAAACGCACATCTACATTCGCAGAGGCTCTCAATAAAAATCTGCTCAAGCAACAGAGACCTCGAAAGCAGAAATGCAAGCAACCTCCACACAACTCAAATGACACATAGCCCACAAACTCAGTGTGCCACTCAACCACAGCCCATAAGGCATAACAATGTGCCCAGCACTCTAGTCATAGGTGACTCTATAGTCAGGCACACTGTTTCACTCACCAGACTAAACAAGGAGAAAGTTACTGTCAGCTGCCTGTTAGGTGCCAGTATCCACCACATAATACACGCACTCAGGTCACTCCACAACAAGTACAAATATGACTCTGTCATTGTCCATGTTGGTGTGAATGACCTGAGATGTAACTCCCTGGACTACATGAAAAGAGACATGGAGGAGCTCTCCTATCTTGTAGCCCAGACAGGTATGACCCTAGCCCTGAATATCATCCTGCCATCACCCAGAATTATACCACAGTATAAAGACAAAATGATTGACTTCAGCAATTGGCTAAGCTTCTGGTGTCGTGCTAAGGGGATCCAGTATCTGTCTGCCTGGGATGACATGATAGACAGACCACAATGCTTTGCCAGAGATGGCCTGCACCTGTCGCCCTTGGGATTCTGGATAGTGGCTAAGGCTCTTGCCACCCCTATAGTGCCTTTTTTAGGCAAGGTTCAAATGACAAATTCACCACTGTAACATGTACAAGCAAGCAAAATCTGAGGGTAATGCTAGAAGTCTAAACCTCAAAATGCTTTCACTTGAGGCACTCCTTAAAATGGAGAACATTGACATCTGTGCAGTGACAGACACCTGGTTCAAGGCTACAGAGAGCACCCCTGCATTACCAAGCTATAATTCATATCATACCTTTCAGCCACCTAACCTGGACCAAAATACTAAAGGTGGAGGCATGTCCATATTCATTAAGGATATCCACACCTCCAGGCTAGTTGCTCAGCATAATGCATCCGAGATTATCCAAGTGCAACTAACTCTGGGCAAGACTGCAATCCAAATTGTAGCTTGCTGCAGATCCTCCACCAGGCCCCAAGATTCCCACTCTTCATTTCTTGATACACTAGAAAATATTAGGGTACAACCCAACAACCTAATAATGGGTGATTTCAACTACCCCACCATTAACCGGGAAAACTACTCATGTACCAACTCTTTTGCTCAACGTTTTCTGGAATTCATAAATTCCAATATCTTGGATCAACTTATCCACATCCCCACCAGAGGCAGCAATATCCTAGACCCGGTCATTACCAACATGGGCGGCCGGTGTTCCACACCAGAGGTCAATTCCTCATTGGTCAGATCCGACCACAAGCTAATCACCCTAGACATCCACAACCTGCCCCCACCCCCAATTAGGGAAACCACCGTAAAAAGTTTCTCCGAAGCCAACTTCACACTTCTTAAAACATAAGTGGCAAACTTCACGACACCCATGCAGACGGACAATAGAGGTACAACTGCTGAATCCTACACAAATGCACTTTATAAGCACTTATAGGAGTGCATGGATTGTGCTATCCCTAACAGAACCAAGATGCTATCCACCAAAAAAGGAAGCCAATCTGGTGGTCCCCTGCCATAAACAAACTCTACAACAGAAGAAAGAAACTGTTGCAAAAAAGAGTAAAATCCCTTGATTGGAGGAACTCCCTGGTCAGCGTCAGTAAGAAGCTGAGATCCCTCATAAAATCCTCCAAAGCTAGTTACAAAAACAAAATCACCACTGATTTTAAAGACAACCACAAAGTATTCTATAGCTATGTCAAGAATCTCAATGGCAACACTCAGATCTGCTCTGAGTTACAGCACAATGGCGCTAAATATACACAATCAACTGATATTGCCAACATCCTGGCAAATAGGTTCAGTGCTAACTTTACCCCCCTCTCACCCCCTAAAAGGCCCATCTCAATACCAGAAGAATGCAAAGTTCCTGTACTCATGGCTGCACAGGTAAAAACCACACTCTCCAAAGCCAAGAACACAGCATCCATAGGACCTGACAACATCCCAGGCTGCGTTCTACACAAACTTCAGAATGAATTGGCACCCCACCTAAGCACCATGTTTAGTCATAGCCTCACCTCAGGGTTTGTGCCCACTGAATGGTGCACAGCAATGGTTATCCCACTCCACAAAAGGGGAGCCACCATGGACCCTGGAAACTACCGCCCCATTAGCCTAATGAGCCTGATCTGCAAGGCCATGGACTGTATCATCATGGAACTTATAAACAAAGACATTGGTAATCTCTAAACTCTAAACACCACCCAGTTCGCATTTGTAAAAGGCAGATCATGTCTCCTAAACCTGATAGACTTCTTTGAAGCAGTCACCAAAGCCGTAGACGAGGGTAAGGTGGTTCACACAGCCTATCTAGATCTCTCCAAGGCCTTTGACACCATTCCCCACTCTGGAATTATAGATAAACTTACTAAACTAAGTATAAATCCCTATGTCACAAGATGGGTTGCCAACTGGCTCACTGACAGAACCCACACTGTGAAAGTAGCAGACTCCAAATCCAACTTCAGACCAGTGACAAGTGGAGTACCACAGGTTTCAGTCCTGGGTCCTCTCTTGTTTGGTATCTACTTTTCTGAAGTACAGGCTAACACAGAAGGTCTTTGGCTAACAAAGTTCACAGATGACTGCAAACTAGGAGCTATAATCGAAACTCCTAATGATGTGGACATCCTACAAAAGGGCCTCACCGAGACAGATGCCTGGTGTCAAAGCCATGGCCTCAAGCTCAATGCCAAAAAGTGCATTGTCATCCCCTTTGGTAAAAACTCTGTACCCATGAGTTACCACATAGGTGGTAGTCTACTTGACACCAAAGGTGTGATAAGAGACCTTGGGACAAAGGTGGACAGAAGTCTCTCCTTTGATAATCACATCACCACAGTAGTCAGGAAATCCTTCCATGTGGCACACCTCATTACAAAAGGTTTCTCATCCAGGAAAAAAGAGGTCATTGTTCCCCTCTACTCATTACTCATTAGACCCATTATAGAGTACAATGCCCCTTTTTGGTATGTACCTCACAAGACATCTACAACAACTGGAAAGGCCACAGAAATACCTCACAAAGAGGATTACCAGCCTCAAACAGATGCCCTATGCAGACCATCTCAAAAATCTCCAGCTTTATTCCATAGCATATCACCTACTCAGAGGCAATCTCTGCCTAACATACAAAGCTATGTCAAACCCAGAGCTGTTAGACATGCTTCACATCCAAGGTACACGCTCTAGGGACCTAATCCTTGCTACCACAATAAACAGAACATGCTGGAGGGATAGATTCCTGTCCCAGAGACTTCCCATACTCTGGAACAAACTACCTATCTATATCATACAAAGCTTCTCATTAGTACTCTTCAAGAAAAATCATGATGATTGGATGGGAAATAGGAAATTCACCCTGGGAATCACCTCTGTGGCTCTGCTCGACAGGGGCACAGAAAAATAATTTTCTTGGGTGGCAAAAGCCAGGGTACCTTTTTGGCTAGACTTATATAGGCCCTAGGGACAATAGTCTAGTACCTACCAATGAACCTATAAACACGGAGACGAAATTGTGAAAAATGGACTTACATTTATTAAGCTTGAGATGGTCATTTATTGGAATACTACCTTTTCTCCAATGTATGGTAATCTAAGTGATTATATGTATAAGTTTAGGGGTATGGGGGCTTGAAATTTAAAGGAGAAAAGCAGTCTTTGAGATTCACTCTAACTGGATTTTCTGTCTTTTCTTTTTTGAATTGTGGGCACTCAGCATTTCAAGTGCCGACATTTCAAAAGGGAGTTGAGCCAAAGTCATCACTCTCAGATAGGGTTTCACTTTGTGTACTTGTAACACTGGACTGCAAAACATCCAGTCACTCCTGCTTATCAAAAAGTTCAGATGCAAAGCATTTTCATTTTGCTGTACCACAGCACTGCGTGTGATCATACATAGTAGGACAGTACTGCTTTGTGTTTGTGAACCTATATTAGTGTATCTCAGTAGCACTTTACTTTTGTTCAACTTCTACGATAGCAGCACATGTATATTGTTTTGATTATTACCTCTTTTGCCTCTCATTTTCCATTACAAACAATTTACAGTTAGTTTCACCTGGTTTGCACAAAATTTTCTTTCTTGCATTAGGCAGCAATCCACTTATTTTCCCTGTCAGAGGGTTTAATGTTTAGAATCAGTACCTTAGATAAGCTTTCATTTCAGAAAATATCACTAGAGTTTTGGTAAAAGTAATTTTTCTACATGTCTACCTTTTTTGGTACTATTGTAACATAAAAGAGATACTTTTTTTCTAATCAACCCTTTTATTCCTGCAGCATCTATGTCTGGGCACAGGACATTTTTTTTCAAAATGTCTGCCAGTTCCTCAGCGTAAATGGTTCACTACACTGAAAGACTTGCTTTTTGTTTATTTTTCTCGTACACATTGCCAGATGATCAGACAACATTTAATAAAGTGCAGTGCTGTATAAATTCTCATCATTTGTAAGTAATCATTATACACTGTTTTTCTTTTTTTAATATAATTCCCATGATGCATGGCTTAAATATACCGAGTACTCTGCTAAATAGTCTCTCCATCAAACAATGTATTTGAATAGCATTACAGTT
>NC_056737.1:1120218589-1120303589 GCF_019279795.1 Protopterus annectens | reverse complement strand
AAGAACTTTGCTTGACATAGATGGGTAGCCTGTTCCAGAGTATGGGAAGTCTCTAGGACAGGAATCTATCCCTCCAGCATGTCCTGTTTATTGTGGTGACAAGGTTTAGGTCCCTAGAGCATGTAGCTCAGAGGGATTGGGATTTCTTTAGTTGTAGCATGTCCAACAGCTCTGGGTTTTACATAGCTTTATATTTTAGGCAGAAATCACCTCGGAGTAGGCGATATACTACGGAGTAAAGCTGGAGTTTTTTTAGGTGTTCAGTGTAGGGCATTTGTTTGAGGCCAGTAATCCTCTTTGTGAGGTAATTCTGTGGCCTTTCCAGCTGCTGCAGATATCTTGTGAGGTGCATTCCAAAAGGGGCATTGTACTCTATTATGGGTCTAATGAGTGTCGAGTAGAGGTGAACAATGACCTCTTTTTCCTGGATGAGAACCCTTTTATGATGAGGTTTGCCACATAGAAGGACTTCCTGAGTACTGTGGCGATGTGACTATCAAAGGAGAGACTACTGTCCACCTGGGTCCCAAGGTCTCTTATCACACATTCGGTGTTAAGTAGATTGCTGCCTATGTGGTAGTTCATGGGTACAGAGTTTTTACCAAAGGGGATTACACTGCAATTTTTGGCACTGAGCTTGAGGCCATGGCTCTGACACCAGGCATCTGTCTCAGCGAGGCCCTTCTGTAGGATGTCCACATCATTTGGGGACTTGACTATGGCTCCTAGTTTGCAGTTATCTGTGAACTTCTTTAGCCAGAGGCCTTCTGTGTTAGCCTGTACTTCAGAGAAGTAGATACCAAACAGGAGAGGTCCCAGGACAGAACCCTGTGGTACTCCACTTGTCACTGCTTTAAGGTCAAATTTGGAATCTGCAACTTTTACAGTGTGGGTTCTGTCAGTGAGCCAGTTGGCAACCCATCTTGTGATGTAGGGATTTATGCCTAGTTTAGTGAGTTTAGCTATAAGTCCAAAATGGGGGATGGTGTCTAAAGCCTTGGCGAGTTCAAGATAGACTGTGTGAGCCACCTTACCCTCATCTAAGGCTTTGGTGACTGCTTCAAAGAAGTCGATCAGGTTCAGGAGGCATGATCTGCCTTTCACAAACCCGAACTGGGTGGGAGCCAGAGTTTGGAGGTTACCAATATCTTTGATTATGAGTTCCATGATGATACATTCCATGGCCTTGCAGACCAGGCTCGTCAGGCTAATAGGTTGATAGTTTCCGGGATCAGTGGTGGCTCCCCCTTTGTGGAGTGTGATAACTGTTGCTGTGCACCATTCAGTGGGCACAAAGCCTGATGTGAGGCTATTATTGAACATGGTGCTTAAGTGGGGAGCCAGTTTGTTCTGAAGTTCATGTAAAACGCAGCCTGGGATGTTGTCCGGTCCCATGGATGCTGTGTTTTTGGCTTGCGAGACTGCTGCTTTTACCTGCGTAGTTGTGATTACAGGGACTCTGCATTCTTCCTGTATAGATATGGGCCCTTTAGGGGGTGGGGGGGGTAAAGTTAGCACTGAACCTATCTGCCAGGATGTTTGGCAATATGAGTTGGTTCTGTAATTTTCGTGCCTTTGTGCTGTAACTCAGAGCAGATCTGAGTATTGCCATCGAGATTCTTGACATAGCTATAGAAGGCTTTGTGGTTGTCCTTAGAATTAGTGGTGATTTTTTTTTCGTAGCTAACTTTGGAGGATCTTATAAGGGATCTCAGCTTCTTACTGAGGCTGACCAGGGAGCTCTCCCACTCATGGGATTTTACTCTCTTTTGCAACAGTTTCTTCCTTCTGTTGTACAGTTTGTTTATGGCAGGGGACCACCAGATTGACTTCCTTTTTTGGAGGATAGCGTCTTGGTTCTGTTTGGGATAGCATGATCCATGCACTCGTGTAAGTGCTTATAGAGTGCATTTGTGTGGGATTCAGCAGTTGTAACTGCATTGTCCATCTGCATGGGTGTCATTAAGTTCACCACTTCTTTCTTAAAAGGCATGAAGTTGGCTTTGGAGAAATTTTTTACCGTGGTTTCCTTAATGGGGGGTGGAGGTGGGATGTGGCTATTAAGTGTGATTAGCTTATGGTTGGATCAGACCAACGAGGAGTTGACTAGGTCTAGGATATTGTTGCCCCTGGTGGGGGTGTGGATAAGTTGATCCAGGGCATTGGAGTTTATGAATTCCAGAAAACGTTGAGCTAAGGAGTTGGTACACAAGTAGTTTTCCCAGTTAATGGTGGGGTAGTTGAAGTCACCCATTATTAGGGTGTTTGGTTGAACCCTAATATTTTTCAGTACATCAAGAAAAGAGTGGGAATCCTGGGGCATGGTGGGGGATCTGTAGCAAGCTACAATTTGGATTGCAGTTTTTGCCCAAAGTTAGTTGCACTTGGATAACCTTGGATGCATTAACTAGCCTGGAGGTGTGGATATCCTTAATGAATATGGACATACCTCTGCCTGTGGTGTTAGGGTCCAGGTTACATGGCCGAAAAGTGTGGTATGAGTTATAGCCTGGTAGTGCAGGGGTGCTCTCTGGAGCCTTGAACCAGGTCTCAGTCACTGCACAGATATTGATGTTCTCAATTTTAAGGAGTGCCTCGAGTGAGGGCATTTTGAGATTTAGACTTCTAGCAGTGAGTAGCATTACCCTCAGTCTTTGCTTGCCTATTCCTGTTACGGTGGTGAATTTGTTATTTGAACCTTGCCTAAAAAAGGCACTATAGGGGCAGCAAGAGCCTTAGCCAGTATCCGGAATCCCAGGGGTGACAGGTGCAGGCCATCTGTGACAAAGCATCGTGGTCTGTCGAACATGTCATTCCAAGCAGATACTGGATCCCAGAAGCTTAGCCAATTGTTGAAGTTAATCATTTTGTCCTTGTACTGCGGTATCATTTGGGGTGATGGCTGAATGCTACTCAGGGCTAGGGTCATACCTGCCTGGGCTACAAGATCAGAGAGCTCTTCCATGTCTCTCTTCATGCAGTCCAGGGAGGCACGTCTCAGGTCATTCACACCAACATGGACAATGACAGAGTCATATTTGTACTTGTTGTGGAGTGACGTGAGTGTGTGGGTTATGTGGCGGATCCTGGCACCCGACAGGCAGCTGACAATAACCTTCTCCTTGTTTAGCCTGGTGAGTGGGACATCGGTGTGCCTGACTATAGAGTCACCTATGACTAGTATGTTGGGTACGTTGTTTTGCCTTATTGGCTGTGGTTGAGTGGCACACTGAGTCTGTGGGCTATGTGTCATTTGGGTTGTGTTGGGGGATGGAGGTTGCTTGCGTTTCTGCTTTGGAGGTCTCTGTTGCTTAGACAGATTATTATTGAGAGCCTCCGCAAATGTACTGTTTGTATGTGTGGCCCCCTGTACATGACCTGTCCAACTTCCTGGCAGTAATGGATACTGATATCTGGACAGTGTGTACTACTTCCACCATAGGTGTAGCTGACATGCAAAATAGTTGGCACTTCATGTCAGACGTGTGACAATAAAATAAATAAATAATACAATAAATGCATTACTTACATGAGAATACGGAATGTGGTACACATCTAGTACAGCCATCCCTGCTAGAATACAGCTGGCCAGCTGTCTGTAAGGATCGCCACCAGTAGAAATATTTCTGTGCATAGGTTACAGCAGCAGCGGCTATGCTATTCAGCCATATTGCTCTATGGCAAATTGCTGCTGCAGCCATTTGGTATCGGTGATGTAGCTCGCAGGGAAATGTCTTGCGAGCTACACGCCGGAACCTGGGGGCACACCTGTCAATGGTACACATTTGCACAGAATGTGATGATATTGGCTTTACATTTTGGTTCCATTTAGCATAGTATAGTGCCCTGTCTTGAAGAATAGAGGCATATCAGTAGAGACCACAGGTTAGAGTGTAATGCCATATAATTGTGTTTCAGACTTCTTACCCTTCAGAGCCTTACTGCAAATGCAAGGCCTGCTGTGATATCACTGCATAAGTCTGTAGGGAGGTATTCCATCATTGTCACCATCTGTGGGCCTTTGCCAAACATTCCTTTATGGTTTTCTGTGGCTGACTTGCTGTATAACTCTGGGGGTGAAAATGGGATCCCCACAGTGACATCCATGCATGTGACCTATGGCCCCCCCACATATACTGCAATGGGATTTGTCACCTTAAATGATACTGCATAGTGTGGGGAAGCCAGTATTGTGCTGACATTTCCTGGTATCCCTCATAGCTGTCCATTGTCTGCTGCTATCCCAGTAGGACACCCCATTCCCTTGCATGCATGCAGCATTACCATAGATATGCTACCATAACATAGTAATCTATTCATTCACTGTTAAGAAGACTGACTTACCTTGTGCATGCAGTAGTTGTGAGGATGGTGCTTGATGGCTGCCTATGTTGGATGCACACAGTACACTGCCTATACATGTTAAGTTACAGGTAATGCGATGGTGTCATCCTTTTTACTGTGTGCGCGCATGAGTCAGAGAGAGGTGTCAGTCCCTGGGTCCCTACATTGTCAGTGTGTGTGCTTCACATTGCCTCTTTGCCAAGGCCTGGGCATATTGAGCATGCCTCTGTCTGCCTACAGGAGCAGGCTCAGGGGCTTCCTTCTCTGAGTCCCTCTGTGCCTGTTGGGATCTTGGCAATGGTAGGGGGCTGTGTGGCCCTTCCCCATGCTGTTCCTGCTGCAGCTGTTTCCACAGGATTATATTCTCTAGCATGGCACATACTATGAACATGTGTGCACATGTGGCTGGACAGTAGTACTGCAAGGCTCCACCAGATATGTCAAGGCAGCAGAACCGTAACTTGAGCATCCCAAACAGACACTCTATAATGATCCTGGTTTGCGTGTGTGCCTCATTATGGCATTCTTCAGTGGGTGTGTGTGCATTTCTGAAGGGTGTCATCATTCATGGCTCCAGTGCATAGCCAGCATCCCCCACCAGATGGCCATATGGGATGTCCCCACTGGCAAATGCCTGGTACAGCTGTGATGAATGCCAGATGTGGGAGTCATGATAGCTTCCAGGGCTGCCAGCAAACACATTCATAATAATGCCCTGGGCATTGCACATGACCTGGCAGTTGATGGAGGGAAGCCCTTGCCATTTATATAGACCCTGTTCACCAGGTGGTGCTTTGATGTGGATGTGTGTGCAGTCTATTGCATCCAGTACCTCCGGGTATTCTGCTACATGGTGGAAGAGACGTATATTGCTGGTCCTCTCCTCACAGGTGTTGGGGAAGTAAATGTCCTGACCAGCATGTGGTAGGATGGCATCCAGGAACTGGTGGAGTACCCTGGATGCAGATGCCTGTGAGACCCCCATTATGTCCCCAGTAGGTCTTTGGAAAGTACCTGTAGCTAGTATTCTTAAGGCTACACATACCTTGGTATCCACTGGGATGGGTTCCCCTCTGTTGGCTCTGGGTCTGAATTGAGGCCAGCACAGCTCGATGATTTGTTGAAGTATGTCTCTGTCCACCCTGTAGCTACCCTGGGTATGACCACTCTTCTCCTTCTCCTTGGTCTGTGGCTGTTGTCAGCATTATCCTCCTCTCCACCGTCAGCCTCTAGCACATACTGATGGATCAAAGCAATGGCAACCCCTAATATTTTTCAATTAAAATTCACCTGCATGTGTGCATGCATGGTGCAGAGTTTGTGGGAAAAAAACAGACAAAGGTGGTTGCATAGTTTATACTGTTGTGCTGCAGATGCTGCCTGTATGATTGGCTGACTATGATGCATTCCACATGCCAGCTATGTTATTTGGACTTGATTGCTTTTATTCTGCTATTTCCCTTTTTTTTCCTTTTTTCCCTTTCCATTTCCACCCCTTATAAGCCCAGAGGTAAGCCACACAAACCCAGTGCCCAAATGTAAACAGTCCTGCTATTTCCGGGTTTTTTTTGTTTTGTTTTGTTTTAGACCCAGTGTGTGCCGCGCAAACCCATTTAGCTAAGGTAAACAATGAAAAATGGCCCTCCCCTGGACACAAACATGATTTTCATTTCATGGAATAAGTCAATATAGCCTCAGACACACACCCCTTGCTTAGCCATGCTTAGCTAAGCTCAAATGTAAGCCGTGGAGCTCCAATGTGCTTACACCAAGCATGACACACCCCCTTTTCATTTCAGCTGCTTCTCCTGCTTACACCACTACCTTATAGCTCCTACATAGTTCAGTGCAGTTTGGGACTTGTCTTCTTTTTGTGATTCAGTAAATTTCCCTCATTAGCATACCCCACTGCCTTAGTCCCTCGTTACAGGACTACACCAGAGGCTTTCCCCTTAGCAACCACTGTTCACTGCTGTTGTTTTGATTCTGCATGCCATAGACTATAATGGCAAATTTCACTTAAAATTGCCTTATCACATTTTTTTATTCAGCACGATCCCGTTTGCAAGTTGTTGCCCTATGCTTAAATGGCCAAGATCGGCCAAAAAAAAAACCTTTGATTTTTCTAATTTTGCAACACTTTTCCATGCCAATGGCCACATATTTGACCATTGGCATGCCTAAGGATTATAATACATGCTTTAGTCTGAGCTGTTAGGCCTCCGTTTTGAATTTTGCAGAAATGTATTCGGCTAGCCGAATACATTTCTGCATGCTACACTATTCTGCCACAGATGCCTGCCTGCTTACTGGATCTTTAATTGACCTCATTTGCATGGTTTTCACCAGCAAATGAGGTAATTGACATAATCCAGTCCTGTCTGTGGCAGAATACTGTTAGCAGGCTCATGCACGTCCCCAGGCTTATTTACTGGATCGCTCGGTAGCCATATTCCGTGCAGGAACGGCTACACTATTCCTGCACGGAAAAATACATTATTGAATCCCAGGGTAAGTGTTTCAACTTTACCTTGGTAAAATAGGAAAATTATATTTTAGGTCTCTTTTGCTCATTAACAAAGTTTGAATATGCACAAAATGTAAATCATTTTAGATTTGCATAATGAACAGCTTTATAATCACAGCATCCTTTTATCTAGTTTTAAAGTTACTGTTTGCTAACCATGATTTTCTTCTTTGTAGTCAGACTACCTGCAAACAGAAGGTATTGATCGGTGATTTTATAGATTTTTGTGTTGACTAATGTTAAGGCATGGAGGCAAAAGTATGAGGCTAGCAAAATCCCAAAAAGGGAAGGCATCTCTGATCAGTATTAGCAAAAAACTACGGGCACTCATAAAATCGTCTAAGGCCAGCTTCGAGAGAAAAATTGCACAAGACACTAAGGATAATCACAAGGCTTTCTTTAGTTATGTTATGAACCTGGGTGGGAATTCCCAGATATGCTCAGAATTTGTCCAAAATGACAAAAAATACACCAAACCCACAGACATTGCCAACATCCTAGCTGACAGGTTCAGCGCAAACATCTCCCCCCCCTCCCCACCAAAAGGGCAAATATCTATCCCAGCAGAGTGCTGCCCCCCTGACATCTCAGATGCTCAGGAAAGAACTGTCCTCTCCAAAGCAAAAAACACAGCATCAATGGGACCAGACTGTGTCCCGGGCTGCGTCCTACATGAACTCCAAGAAGAGCTAAATCCAAACATAAAACTACTGTTCAGTCTCAGCCTTACTACAGGATATGTACCCAAAGAGTGGTGTACAGCAACAGTGGTCCCTCTCCATAAAGATGGTGCTTCAATGGATCCTGTAAACTATCGCCCCATAAGCCTGACTAGCTTGGTCTGCAAAGCTATGGAAAGGATCATCATGGACCTCATAAATAAAGATATTGGGGACCTACAGACACTGGATCCTACCCAGTTCAGCTTTGTTAAGGGCAGATCCTGCCTATTAAACCTTTTTGATTTCTTTGAAACAGTCACCAAGGCCATTGACGAGGGAAAGGTGGTCCACACAGCCTACCTGGACCTCGCAAAAGCCTTCGATACAATACCCCACTCGGGCATTATAGATAAGCTCACCAGCTTAAATATAACCCCCTATGTCACTAGATGGGTTGCAAATTGACTCAAGGACAGAACCCACATGGTTAGAATTGCTGGAGCCATGTCAGACTCCAAACCAGTTACAAGTGGTGTCCCACAAGGCTCAGTCCT
Organism: Protopterus annectens; assembly: GCF_019279795.1. Taxonomy (NCBI): domain Eukaryota; kingdom Metazoa; phylum Chordata; order Ceratodontiformes; family Protopteridae; genus Protopterus; species Protopterus annectens. The sequence continues at coordinate 1,120,295,502 of NC_056737.1, read as the reverse complement.
GGGACCTCTCTTGTTCGGTATATATTTCTCGGAGGTACAGGCCAACATGGAAGGACTGTGGCTGACCAAGTTTGCAGATGACTGCAAACTGGGCGCCATAATCGACTCTCCAGCCGACACAAGCATCCTCCAAAAGGGCCTCATAGAAACAGACAACTGGTGCCAGAGCCATGGCCTCAAGCTGAATGCCAAAAAGTGTATAGTCATCCCCTTTGGCAAAAACAAAGTGCCCACAAATTACCACATAGGTGGTAATCCGTTAAGTACAGAAGAAGTAATTAGGGACCTGGTGACCCAAGTTGATAGCAATCTCTCATTTGACAACCACGTGGCCAAAGTGGTTAGAAAAACATTTTATATAGCCCACCTAATCATGAAGGGATTCACATCTAGATCAGGGGAGGGCATCATGCCTCTTTACTCATCCCTCATCAGGCCAATAATTGAGTTCAATGCCCCTTTTGGGATGTACCTTACCAGACACCTGCAGCAACTGGAAAGACCCCAAAAGTACCACACCAAGAGGATCAAAGGGCTCAAACAGATGCTATATGCTGCCCGGTTAAAGAAACTCCAGCTCTACTCAGTGGCATACCGCCTGCTCAGAGGCGATCTGTGCCTGACATATAAAGCCATGTCCAACCCGGAATTAATGGACATGCTGCACCTCATAAAATCCAAATCCCATTGAGCTACGCACTCGAGAGACTTGAACCTCAGCACTGAAATAAATAGGACATGCTGGAGGGACAGATTCATAACCCAGAGGCTCCCTTCACTCTGGAATAAAATCCCAGTCCAGGTTAGGCAGAGTCCCTCACTGACTCTCTTCAAGAGGAATCTTGATGAGTGGATGGGAGATCATAGGTTTACCCCGGCTATCACTTCTGTGTCACTGTTAGGCAGAGGCACAGTATACTAACCTTGAAAAAGGGCATAGCAAAATTAATTTAAAATGGGTGGCGAAAGCCAAACACACTCTGGCTAGGCTTATAAATGCCCTAGGGCAGATAGCCTAGTATGAACCTATGAACCTATGAACAAGACTTGTTGGCCATGCCACCGAAATAATGTGCTTTGGTTCAAGCCTAAATGCTTTTTCAAATCTTCATTATTAAGTGTTTACTTGTTAGTTCTGCTCCATTTCTACATATCAAAGTATTTATTTTCCTTATATATGCACTTTATTTGGCTACTTTTGTGATCTGGTTTATAAAGCTTTGGTTTGCACGCCATTGGCTGTAGAGGGGAATCAAGTCAGTTCTCTTCTTGAGATTGCTTAAAAACCCAAGACAGTGCTGTTTTGTGACTGGCCTGATGGCTACTTTGTATTTTTTTAATTTTCTTTTTACAAAGTAGTTACATTTCAGAGATTCCAGATGGTTAGCTGCATCCTTTATAGACACGTACTTTGAATCTCAGTTTTCCCTCTGAAAAACAACCTCTGAAATTTCTTGAGTACTTAGTTGCATGGCAGCCCCTGACCTGCATGCAAAGGGGTATTGGTCCAATTGTTTAGACTTGGACAGTAGTTTTTACCCAGATATCACTTAAACAAATCATCTGTATACCCCTCAAGAACCATTCCCTTTCAATCCACGAAATAAACATCTGGAACCACGGATATGCATTTCCTCACTATCTCTGTAGCCAACTTGGTGGAAATGGGCATCCTGAGGCAACATAGCAATTGTAACATGCTTACTGACAACCACCTAATTCTTAAGCAATCTGATAAAATCTGTGAGAGAAGTAGTTATACAATATTACTGGAGGCAAGGCTTTCACATATAGAAGCTACATATACCAAACAGGTTCTCAGCAACACACACCACAACACTTTACCTACCAAAAACATGCAACACACACCACAACACTTTACCTACCACAAACATGCAACACACACCACAACACTTTACCTACCACAAACATGCAACACACCACAACACTTTACCTACCACAAACATGCAACATACACCACAACACTATACCTACCACAAACATGCAACACACACAACACTATACCTATCACAAATGCAACACACACCACAACACTTTACCTACCACAAACATGTAACACACAACACTATACCTACCACAAACATACAACACACACCACAACATTTTACCTACCACAAACATGCAACACACACCACAACACTTTACCTACAACAAACATGTACCACACACAACACTTTACCTACCACAAACATTACAGCTCAAGCATATAGACTCTCACATGCTGTGGCTTTTAAGCATAATCTATGTAAACCTCAAAGTCTTCACAGATGCAACTACTGAAACAAATACTCTCAGCAACCTCACAAACAACTCAAACAGTGTAAACCATGGTACATGTACCTATAAATCATGGTGTCTCAACCCAAAATCCCAAAAGGCAAACCATTACATAATCCAACATCCAAGTCATAGTGGACTCCATTGTGAGTTACAGTGATGCACTACTCACAAGGCTGAGCAAGGACAGAGCTGTGGTCAGCTGCATATTGTGAGATTTGTCACATAACTTATGCACTCAAGTCCTTGCACCACAAGTACACAGTGGACACAGTCAATAGTACATATGTGAGCAAATGACCCAAGACATACCTCCCTAGACTACAAGAGAGATGTGGTAGAGCCCTCAGAATGTATATGAGAGGTAGCCATGAACTTAGCTCTGACAGCATTTTACCTTCACCTAAAATGATGCCACAATATAAAATAAAGATGATTTGAGTTCAATATTTATCTTAGCTTCTGGTGTCATTCAAAGGGGCTAATATATAAGTTCACCTGGCAGGATATGGTAGTTCAAACTGCTTTGTCAAGGATCTCCTGCACCTGTTGCCCCAGGCTTTCATATACTGACAAAAACCTTATCCACCCACATAATACCTTTTAAAGGCAATGTCAGTCTTCAAAAGCTTCCAGCATAGCATAGCAAACTTTAGATAACATAAAGGTATTGTTACTCAATGTCAGGAGCTCTAGCAAGAAAAAAAATAATAATAATACATGCCCTACAGGCATTCCTGTCCCTAGAATGCATCCACATTTGCATTGTCACAGAGACCTGGTTCAAGTATATTGAAAACATCCTATCAGACATGGTTTCAACACCTCCCATGCATTCAGACCAGTAACCTATTGAAATGTTGGAACCCACTACAGCAAGTCGTGAAACACAAAGATTGAATGGCCGAAAGAATGGATTTACATATACCAAGCCCAAGATGTCATGTCTCATAATTTATCCTTTTTTCTGAGGTATGGCAATCTTCGAATCGGTATATATAAGTTTGGGGCAGGGGGGTTAGCCCTCACCCCCAAAGAAGTTTAAATGAGAAGAGCAATTTTTTCAGATTCACTCTTCTCCTGGATTTTTGGTCTTTTTTTATCTTGTCAGCAGTCAACATTTCAAGTGCTGACATTTCAACAGGGAGCCATTCAGACCTACCTCACTAGATGAAGGCACTAAAGGTGGTGGAGTCTCTACATTCTTAAAGCAAAATTTTACGTCTGGACTCATTAGGCAGTTTTACAACATAGAACATCTCTACATCCAATTTAGGATTAACAAAACCCCACATCACAGCATAGCTAACTATAGGAGCCTCTCTAAGTCGTTCTTGGCTCATTTCTCCTACCTGACTAGTCTGGAAACCCTAAGCATCCAGCTAAATAAATACTGTAGTTTGTTTTCTTTACCTTGTGTTTTGCTTGCATTCTGTTTTAACAGCATATTAAAACTTCAAAAGAGACAACTGTCTTTCTAGTTGCCCGCCTCTTATGTTAATCTGACCATATATCTCATTTCTCTCTACTTTCACTGGCTTATGTGAGTAATCACAAAACCATCACTTTTGAAATCCCACCCCTTCAATTATTTAAATTTATTGGCCATCCTACAGTATTTCATAGTACCAAAATACAAAAGTAACCACCCCTTTCAGACCATCTTGCTGTTTTAAAAATAGTAACTCTCCACTAAACCTTAACTTTTTAAACAGGTAAAACTCAAGTTACCTACTTTCATATCTAACTTCTCTAGTGCACACTGCAGAGTGCATTCTTTTCAATCTTACCTTTAAGCATCCCTGTTACTAGCACTTTCTCTAATACCTAAAAGATCATCTCTACTTGACTCCAAGTAGACTTTTCTCTATCTGTTAAACCTAGCACTTGCTCCTACAGTACTTATTACCTTGATACGGCACTCTTATAGATAGCACCCCAAAAAGGCAAACCCCCATTTCTCGGTCACCCACGTCGCCCCGAATCTCTTTTAAAGTTTTTTGTCTACTCCTTCTAGCATGTCGAGGATCAGTTGCTAGTGTCCTCTCCTGCTCAGCTGGTGAACCTGGGAATATTGAGGCAATGTTACAATTGCCTCATGTACACAGACAACCCTCTCCTCCTCCCACAAAACACAAATACATGCGAGAGATGCAACTATACGGCCAGACTGGAGGCTGAGCTCTCTCAACATAGGACTGGCAAGACCAGTCAGGAGGAGAAGGTTACCACACACACTATAGACCCAGTCTCACATAGTACCATCACAACCTCAAATCATACACATAAACACACAAAGACATACTGGCGGCTCTGATCAAAAATCTACCAAAACAGCAGAGGCCACCAAAGCAGACACCCAAACAACCACCACCTCAGAACACAACACCTGCAACACATAGACCTCACAGTCAGAGTGTCAAACAGTCACAGCCCTTAAGGCCAAACACAATGCCAGACACACTAGTCATTGGTGACTCCATAGTCAGACACACTGACGTCCCGCTCACCAGACTGAGTAAGGAGAAGGTCACAGTAAGCTGCCTGTCGGGCGCTAGAATCCGCCACATAACGCAAGCACTCAGGTCTCTCAACAGCAGGTACAAATACGACTCAGTCATTGTCCACGCTGGTGTAAACGACCTGAGACGTACCTCCTTGGACTACATGAAAAGAGACATTGAGGAGCTCTCTGATTATGTAGCCCAGGCAGGTATGACCCTGACCTTGAGCAGTATCCTACCTTCACCAAGAATGATGCCACAATACAGAGATAAGATGATCAGCTTTAACAATTGGCTTAAACTCTGGTGTCATTCAAAGGGGATCCAATGTCTGTCTGCCTGGGATGACATGCTGGACAAGCCACGCTGCTTCGCAAGGAACGGCTTGCACCTGTCACCCCTGGGATTCCGGATATTGGCAAAGGCTCTTGCCACCCCCATAGTGCCTTTTTAGGCAAGGCTCAAATTCTAAACCTACCACCCTAGAACACAAAAAGGAAAAAACTAAGGGTAATGCTGCTCAATGCCAGAAGTCTAAATCTCAAAATGCACGCACTCGAGGCCCTTCTCAGTATGGAGAACATCGATGTCTGTGCAGTGACAGAAACCTGGTTCAAGGCTCCTGAGAGCACCCCAGCACTATCAGGTTTTACCTCTTATCATGCGTTCCGGCCCCAAAATCCGGACAATACCAAGAAAGGAGGGGTATCCATATTCATCAAGGACACCCACACCTCAAGACTGGTGGCAACGCACGATGCATCGGAGACCATACAGGTGCAATTAACCATAGGCAAGACTGCTCTGCAAATTGTAGCATGTTACAGGCCACCCTCACAAACTCAGGAACCTCACATGGCCTTCCTGAAAACACTAGAGGGATAAATGTATCACCAAACACCATCATACTAGGTGACTTCAATTACCCTAATATAGACTGGGAACACTACTCAAGCCCAAACACCCTAGCCCAAAAGTTCCTGGAATTCATAAACTCAAATGCCATGGAACAACTAGTCACCATCCCTACAAGAGGAGAAAACATACTTGATCTCATCATCACGAACATGGGAGCACAATGTTCAACACCGGAAGTATACCCCTCACTGGTGAGATCAGATCACAAACTAATCTCGCTGGAGGTCCTCATCCCACCCCCACCTGAAATAAAAAAGACCACAGTAAAGAACTTCTCGAAAGCCGACTTCACACTTCTAAAGACTAGTGTGGTTTCCTTTAAGGCCCCCGAGCCGGCGGAAAACAGTACTCAAGCCGCTGAATCACTTACAAATGCCTTCTACCAGCACCTGCAGGACTGCATGGATAAGGCAATCCCAAGCAAAACAAAGTCTCTTTGTACCAAAGGCAAGCGTCCAGTCTGGTGGACCCCAGCCATAAACAAACTCTACAACAAAAGGAGGAAGCTACTACAAGATAGAGCAAAATCCTTAAAAGGTAAGACACCCTTGATCACTATAAGTAAAAAACTAAGAGCACTCATAAAATCATCCAAAGCAAATTTTGAGAGAAAAATAGCTAAAGACTCAAAAGACAATCATAAGGCCTTCTTTAGCTATGTTAGAAACCTGGGAGGAAACTCCCAGATATGCTCAGAACTAGTTCAAAATGATGTGAAGATTACTGATCCTACAGACATTGCCAACATACTGGCTGACAGGTTCAGTGCAAACTTCTCCCCCCCCCCAAAAGGAGAGATATCTATACCAAGCGATTGCAGCCCTCCAAACATCTCCAACGCCCAAGTGAGAACTGCTCTCTCCAAAGCAAAAAACAGCATCCATGGGACCTGATGGTGTCCCCGGCTGTGTGCTCCACGAACTCAACGAGGAATTAAACCCACAGCTAGGACAGCTGTTTAATCATAGTCTTACCTCTGGATACGTACCCAGGGAGTGGCGCACTGCAACTGTGGTCCCACTTCACAAAGGCGGTGCCTCCACCGACCCTGGAAATTACCAGCCCATTAGCTTGACAAGCCTTATCTGCAAAGCCATGGAGTGGATCATAATGGACCTCATAAATAAAGACATAGGGAATTTGCAGACTTTGGATCCATCCCAGTTTGGCTTTGTCAAAGGCAGATCATGCCTTCTAAACTTGGTTGACTTTTTCGAAACAGTCACCAAAGCCATTGATGAGGGAAAGGCAGTCCATACAGCCTACCTCGATCTGGCGAAGGCCTTCGATACAATACCCCACTCGGGTATCATTGAAAAACTCATCAGCTTAAATGTTAACCCATACATCACAAGATGGGTTGCAAACTGGCTGAGTGACAGAACCCACAGGGTCAGAGTTGCTGGCGCCATGTCAGACTCAAAGCCTGTCACAAGTGGTGTACCACAGGGCTCAGTCCTGGGCCCACTCTTGTTTGTCATCTACTTTTCCGAAGTACAAGCAAACACAGGAGGGTTATGGCTGACAAAGTTTGCAGATGACTGCAAACTGGGCGCCATAGTAGAAAACACATCTGACACAGATATCCTTCAGAAGGGTCTCACAGAAATGGATAACTGGTGCCAGAGCCATGGCCTAAAGTTAAATGCCAAAAAATGCATAGTCATACCCTTCGGGAAAAACAAGGTTACCCCTAGCTACCAAATAGGTGGCAATCCACTGAGCACAGAAGAAGTTATCAGGGACCTGGGGACCCAGGTTGATAGTAGTCTGTCATTCGACACCCATGTAGCTAAAGTAGTTAGGAGGACCTTCTACATTGCCCACCTTATCATGAAGGGATTCTCATCTAGATCAAGGGAGGTCATAGTCTCCCTATACTCATCACTCATCAGACCAATGATTGAGTACAATGCCCCATTCGAATGTATCTGACCCGACACTTGCAGCAGCTGGAGAGGCCACAAAAGTTCCTCACCAAAAGGATAAAGGGTCTCAAACATCTGTCCTATGCTGCCCGACTGAAAGAACTCCAGCTCTATTCAGTCGCTACGCTTGCTCAGAGGTGACCTTTGCCTAACATACAAGGCCATGTCAAACCCAGATTTGATGAATATGCTTCACCTCAAAAATCTAGATCCGTCAGAGCCACAAGGGCGGAGACTTAAACCTCGACACGGCTATTAATAGGACGTGCTGGAGGGATAGATTCATCACCCAAAGACTCCCTATGCTGTGGAATAAAATCCCGGTATATGTGAGGCAGAGCACCTCGCTGGCCTTGTTCAAGAGAAATCTTGACCAATGGATGGGAGATCGCAGATATACCCCAGGGATTACCTCAGTGTCACTGCTCGACAGAGGCACAGCAAAATAATGGGTATAGTTCCCCATACTAAAGGGATGGCGTAAGCCACAAAACTATGGGCTAGGCTTGTAAATGCCCTCGGGCAGATAGCCTAGTATGAACCTATGAACCTATGAACCTATGAACCTAAATGCCATTCTCCAAGGGTATATCAATTACTCATCTATCAACTTCACCAAACATGTATGCCCAGAGATTTCTGGGCCTCATCAATACAAACTCACTGGACCAGCTAGTCTGCACCCCTTCTAGGGGAGAAAAAGTCCTGGATTTGGCTCTCACTAATATGGGAAAGCTCTGTTCCATTTGTAACATCCTGCCCTAGTCAAACTGGACCATAAATCAGACATATTCATTATATGACTGAAGCCAGAAGCACCCTTAAATAATTCAGTCATCAGAGGTTATGTTAAAGCTAATCTTCTAAACCTGAGTGATGACCTGGATGGATGTGAAATTCTTCACTGGGAAATTCTATGCACATATAAATAGCTGTATAGTAACATCTGTCCTCCTCCAAAATAAATACACCACCAAATTTAAAAATAAACCCCTGTGGTGGAACAGAAATATAAACAAGTTCTGCTATAACAGGAAAAAGTTCATCTCACATAAAAATCAATGTAACCTTCCAAATGCCAAAAGTGTTGTTACCAAACTTAACAGGAAACTCCTGTCCCTCATTAAATCAACCAAAGCTAGACATGAGGTAAAAAATAATGGTTCCCTATTATATGGTCAAAGATGCATTCTTTCGAATGCATCTTAATCGAACTTGAAAGCACGAAATGGCAAAATACTGAAACGGCATATAAGCGAATTCTTTCCCTGGGAAAGAAATTGCTTGGCCACCTTCATTATTTTTCCGTTTTCGTCACTGTAGTGCGATCTCGAAGTTGGTATATTTAAGTAGGGGGTGTGGGGGCAAAGCCCCTCATTTTATGTAATGTTTTAAAGTTTTTTTTTTCTTTTTTGGAACAGCGATTTTTTTCCCTGGGAAATAAATTGCTGTTCTAAGTGTTCGGGATTATAAGCTTTTGCTTACATGGGGTCGATAAATCAGCGTTCGTTGATTTAATATAGACCCAAAATAACCACCAATGCAAAAGATAACCACAAATCCTTATTTAACTATGTTTGAAGCCTCAGACATATTGTTCAAAACTGGACAGAGCTAATAATATATTAAATCACATATTCTAATCCTGAGAACATTGCCAATATACTATCGGGTAAATTTTGCTCTAACTTCACCCCTCCCCCTACTTTCCTGGATCAAATATCAGCAGACACACCCCAAAATCTCCTAGAAACAAGTCATCAAAGCACTATCCAAGGCCAAAAATGCTGTTTCATTGCAGCCTGATAACATTTATTTTATTTTATTTATTTATTTTACATTTGTTAACCGGGCTAGTCCAACTGGATACAAGTCCATTTTCAGTGGAGGCCCGAGGAGAAAAGCTCCGCTATCTACTACATGGTCACAAAACAGAACATACAAAAATATCACAATGGTTATAAGTCAAGTATGGATATAAGTCACAAATAAGAAAGGCAGTAGCAACAATTTCAGGAAGTTTACAAAGAAGGGGATAGAAAGACAAGGAAATTATTTAAGTACAGATGTGGTAAGAGAAGGGAGAGAAGAATTGAGTTCTTTAAAAAAGTTAAGATGAGTGTTATTAGAGAAGTATAGTTATTTAGTCGACAGGAAAAAGAAAATAAATTGAAGAAATATATTTGGGAGAATGTATGAGGAATAAAGGAGGAGAATAGGAGGTCATAGAGGAGCTGGATCAACTGGGATTGATGCAAGAGCAAAGCCAGTGTTTAGTAAGAAAGAGTTTGTTTAGTCTTAAATAGTGTAATGGAAGTGTGGGCTATAAGGTCTGGAGGCAGTTGGTTCCAGATCTTACCAACTGAGTTGGAAAATATGGAATCACCTGCTGTATTCTTAGAAAGAGAAGTTTGAATCAGTATTTTATTAGAAGAGCGTAGGGCTTTTAAGTTGTTGTAGGGTTTTATAAGGGTGGAGAGCATGGGTATGTTTTCAGGGTGGTAAAGGGCTTTGTGGGCAATTGTAAGCTGATAGTACTGAATTAGGTGGGGTAATTCCAGCCATCCTAGTTTAGAGAGGTTCAGACAGTGATGTGTTTTATATGGAGAGGCAGTGGCAAATCTTGCAATGTTGTTGTAGTCTGTTGTGAGCTTATTAATGTTATGCTTAGATAGGTTAGAATAAATGGGGGAAGCATATAGTAAAGTGGAGATAAGATGTGTTCTTGCTATGGTAGTTCTTGCTTCAGGGGTTAGGAAAGTTCTGATTCTATAGAGAGAACCTAGTTTTCTATTAGTTGCTTTTATGCTGGAGTTAATGTGAAAATCAAATTTTAGTAGATTGTCAATAGTAATACCCAATAGTTTGGTTGTTTGGTCAGGAGAGATAAGGGTGCCATTGTTAGAAGTAATTGTGAAATTAATAGGGGGAAACAGGTGTGTAGGTGAGAAGAGGAGAAGTTTAGTTTTCTTAGGGTTTAAGAGGAGACAGTGGTTGGAGAACCATTGCTCAATAGTAGTGAATGTCTTTTGGGTAAGGTAGTGAAGGTCAGCTTGGTTTGTGGCAGAGCAAATGATGGTGGTGTCGTCAGCGTACTGAATGCAAGTAGTTAAGGGTGTGGCAAGATGCAAGTCATTTATAAAGATGGAAAATAAAAGAGGACCTAAGATGGAGCCTTGAGGGACTCCTAAGGTGGTGGGGAGAAGTTCAGAGAGATTGTTGTTCCATAAAACAGCTTGTTTACGGTTTTGAAGGTAGGAAGTGAACCAAGTTAAGGCAGGGGTGTCAAGAGAGAGTGATTTTAAGCGATGAAGAAGGAGTTGGTGATTCACCATATCAAAGGCTTTAGAAAGGTCTACAAAGAATGCTGATGAGAGAAGATTGCTATTACGGTTAATATTAATGGAGTCAGTGAAGGATAATAAGGCTGTGGTGGTGCTATGGTAAGGACGGAAGCCATGTTGGCAGTTAGCGAGGAGATTGTTAGAAAGGAGGTGATTTAGTAACTGTTTGTGGATGCATTTCTCCATTATTTTTGCAATAGGAGATAGCAGTGCTATAGGGCGGTAGTTAGAGTATTCAAATGAATCGCCTCCTTTGAAGAGGGGGATGATGTGTGAGATTTTCCAGAGGGAAGGTATAGTACTTTCTGTTATGGTTCTGTTTATTAGTATAGAGATTGGGTAGGCAACCGCTTTGGCACCTAGCTGGAGATATTCAGCTGGGAGTTTGTCAGCTGAGGGGGTAGAAGCTTTAAGTTTTTGAAGTAGATTTAGAATATAGGAGGTAGGTATGGGTTTAAGTTGCATACGTGGAGGAGTGAAGCTTGGGCTACCTAATAAAGCGGGGTCAGGGGTTTGTTGGTTGGCCAGGTTAAGTATTGTAGACGTAAAGAAGTTATTAAAAGCATTAGCTGTTTGTAAGGGAGAGTCAGGGCAGGAGCCAAGTGGATTTGGAGTTTCAACTTTTCCAGGGGAAAGAAGTGTGTTAATAGATCTCCAAAATTTGTGTGGATGATGGTGGGAGGATTGCTGTAGGTGGAAGTAAAAGTTCTTTTTATCTTTGATGATAGCTAACTTTGTCATGTTCCTTTTTTGTTTGAAGTTAAGGTGGTCAATGGGGTCTTTGGAGGTTCGCCACTGAGACCAGGCCTTATTCCTATTAAGGATAAGCTGTTTTGTGTTGGTAGTAAGCCATTGGGCTGTTTTATATTTCATGCGGATAGATCGCATGGGTGCATGTTGGTCTAAAATAGTAAGAAAGGTTTTATTAAAGTGGTTAACAGCGTCATCAATTGTGAGAGTTTTGAGAGGAGACCAGTTAACCAGGCTAAGGTCATTTTGAAACTGTTGAGGGTCAAAGTGTTTTTTGCTGCGAGATAGACTAATTAGGGGAGGTGGTTTTAGTTGAGTTTTGTGCCTAATGATGTATGTGAGAGAGTGGTCACTAAGGTCATCTGGGAGGGTACCTGTTGAATACTTTTGTTGGGGACTATTTGTAAGGATCCAGTCAAGTATGGTATCTTTATTATTGCTCTTATTTGTTCTAGTTGTAGAGTTGATGGTTTGGTGGAATCCGTGCAGGTTGATAAGGGTGGATGGATTAGTTTGGTTACAAACATTCCAATCAATATTGAAGTCACCTAGCAATATGGTTTCTTGAAGAAGATTAGTAGAAAACCAGTTAAGTAGGTTTTCTAATATGGGGGGGTTGTTGCCTGGAGGAAGATAGGTGCAGATAATATTAATAGTTTTGTGTGGGTTAAGGGAGAGTTTCGAAATAATAAGTTCAGCGTTAGAGTCATATGGAGGGGTTTGGGCTGATTTCTTTACATCCAGACCAGATTTAAAAAGAATGGCTACCCCGCCACCTTTTTTATTAAGACGGTCCTGTCTTAGGATGTTGTAGCCAGGGGGGATGATTTCATTATCTTTTATAGGGGGTTTGAGCCAGGTTTCGGTAAGACAGAGAATGTCAAATTGCTGGACTTCTAGAAGGGCATGGAGAGCTGGAAGTTTGTTGCAAATGCTACGGATGTTAAGATGAGCTATTGTAAGAGATTTAGTAGGTTTAGAATCTGGTGTAGGAGTAGTTTTGATTTGTTGGGAGTTAGGGGGCGTTGTTGAAGTGTTTGGGCCTGGGTTCGGGTGGATGTCCCCATCAAGTAATTGTAGACTATGAATAAGGTGATTTAATTGTGAAGACTTACAGAAGTACAAGTATTTTGTGTGTCTGAGAATAAGGTATTTGATATGTGAGAGTCTATGATATTTAGAGTCAAGATATGTGCTGCAATATGTTAGACTAAGATGTGTTGTGAGTGTAGATGGGGGGGTAGTTAGGGTGTGTCTATGTGGAATGTTAACATTAGGATTTAATGGTTGTTCATAGTAGGTTATTAGGTAGGTGGAGGAAAGAATAGTTAGAAGAGTTAGTAGTAGGAGAGGAAGGTGAGTGTTGTACATGTTGAGAAGGGTAAAAGACAGTATAAAATGGGAAAGTTTAGAAGTAGAGAGGGTGTGAGTGGGAGGGGATGACTATGGAGTAGGCGGAGAAGAGTATGTTCAGATTGGCTGCAGAATGTGGTGGGTGTGGTTATGTGGGGATAAATGTAGAGGTGCAAGGGGCGGGTGGAATTTGGGGGCAGGGAGGGGAGCGGAGTGAGCCCGCAGGGCGAACGGAGCGGGTAGACACAAGAGAGAGGAGTTCAGCAGGAAACAATCAGAGAAAGGGAAAAACAAACAGGTAAGTAAATGTACTAGTGAGTTATCTAATGTATAGAGATAGAAATATAGAGGAGCTGGAGTGGGAGGATTAAAGGTAGAGTATGAGAGGTTATTTTAAGAAGCAGTTTAGGAAGACGCTACAGTTAGAGGACAGGTAAGAAAGGTTAGTGAAGGCAGAAGATAAGCATAAGGGTGGGAGAAAGGGAAATCACAGGAGAACAGTAGTAGAGGTGCCACCTAGTGGCAAGATGTATGGTTACAGGGACAGACAGTATGGTAGAGGGCTAAGTACTGAAGGGGAAGGGGGAAGGAGTGTGGTATGCTAACACTCAAGGATAGCTGAGGAAGATAGAGATAGAAATGAAGTGGAGGTATATAATGTGGATAGGGGAATGTGTAGGCTGCTGGAAGTACAGGAGGGGTGCTTAACTCGAGATACACTAATACAGTAAGTCTGGTCAAGCAACAAAATGTAGCATACTTTAATTCTCAAAGTGAGTCGGTGCCTCTTGATAGCACAAGATATGGGCTCAGGTTTGAGGTTCTTCTGTTCCCAGAAGGATGGAAGGCAGGAAAGGAAGTTTTGCTTTAGTTACACAGGTGACCACTCTGTTAAAAGGTAATGAGGGAGAGAGATAGTGAGTGAATAGAGCTTAGGAGCTGGCAGCAAAAATAGTAACAGTGGATAAGCTTCTGTAAAAACAACATTAACACTGTAATACTGGGTACAAAACATTAAACATTGGAGAAAGAAAACAATAAGGTGATTTAGAGCATACAGTAATGAGAAATACCAGGTATACCGTTTTGCATGAAGAAACACTTGCAACAGGATAACATTCAAGTATAGGGTTCAAGACAAATGTTCGTTGTAATAGAGAGCTACTGTAATTGTTAGCCGTTAGTGGAATCTGGCATCCCCTATCTTATGGTAAACCATTAGTAAAAGCTACTTTACAGAGAAAAGAGACTAAGTATCAGTAGGGGCTAGGAGATTAAGGAGCTAAACTCACTTAAATAGTGTTGGGGTAGGAATTCCTTGCCCCCACGCTCACTCTACACAGGTCTAAAATCTGGCGCCCCCAGTTGCCCCCACGCTCAATTTACACAGGCCTAAAATCTGGCGTCCCCAGTAAATGAATTACTACTGTTTGGCAAAAAAAACAGGATTTTCAATAGGGGTTCAGCGATTGAGCAGGTCAACGCGCTGTTACAGAGATGCTGTAGAAATTGTGGGTCCTCGCGGTCTCGCTAGTCGGACCAGAATCAACTGAACCTACAGCGACGCTGAATAGGTGCAATAGTGTTCCAGTTTAGGGTGGGCCTTTGAGTAGCGCTACACACTTGGTAAATGACGCCAAGGGTTGGTACGTCCACGTGCACGCCACACCGCTACAACAGTGCGAAGGATGAGTTAAGGACAGAAAAAAAATGTAACAGATTCAGGTATAACTGAACCTTTAGCCAGTAAGAACAAGTTGTATGCGATGCAGCAAAATATAACTAAATTCCACAATTAACAATGTAACACATTCAGGTATAACTGAACCTTTAGCCAGTAAGAACTGGTTGTATGCGATGCAGCAAAGTATAACTAAATTCAACAATTAACGAAGGACCTATAGACACGACATTTAAGTCGCATCAGTACAGGTATTGAAGTAATTACATCAAAGCCCAGGTTAAATTGCTAATCAGTTAGAGTTAACCAACCCTATTGCAAGTAATCCCGGAAACATGGAAACAATAGGAACTAGGTTATTTGCGAATAGCAGTAGAAAATATCTCTTTAACAATTAACAAAGGCCTTGGCGAGACTAAAAGTATGTCGTAAGAGTAAAATCAGTAGCGTATATCCATTGAAGCCAAGCCGTGTACGCTAACAATTTGAGGTATCGAAATCAAACACGCTCCCATACACAAAGAAATCAAAATCATCTGTTATAGTGATAGAAAATAGGTAATAGCGTTCACATGAGCTATTAAAAACAAACTTTCAAAGTTTAAACATATACAAAATGTTTTCAGTGTGGATAGTCTACAAGACTTACAAGACTGTCAGGTAAGATACAACTGTAAAATGACGCAAAATGGAGCAATTAACAATAAAGGCATATGCATACAAGTACTCACAGTCCTGGGATAAGCTCCTTATCTCCAGATATCCAACAGCCAACAATACCAGGGGAAGAAAGATGGTGTCAATGGGCAGGGGGTTGTATTTATAAGTTATAGGTAGATGAGGGGTAGAGAGATAGGGGAGTGACCCTAGTAATAAGCCATAGGGAGGAGTTTGCAAGCTAGTGAATATCCCATTACAGGATAGTAGGATTACGTTTGGGATAGGGGAGGTGAAAGGAGGTAGAAGTATAGGTTTAAGAAAGGCTAGTAAGTAGTGTGGGATAATGGAATGAAAGTCCAGAGTTGGACACAACCGAGGAGCGCAAATGAGGTCAGAGAGTAAAGTAATAGTTAGAGGAGGTAGTAAGAACACTGTGAAAGGATGAAAGTATAAGTAAGCTATAAGAGGGAAATGAAAGCTATAAAAGAGAGACACAAGAGAGAGGAGTTCTGCAGGAAACAATCAGAGAAAGGGAAAAACAAACAGGTAAGTAAATGTACTAGTGAGTTATCTAATGTATAGAGATAGAAATATAGAGGAGCTGGAGTGGGAGGATTAAAGGTAGAGTATGAGAGGTTAGGTTAAGAAGCAGTTTAGGAAGACGCTACAGTTAGAGGACAGGTAAGAAAGGTTAGTGAAGGCAGAAGATAAGCATAAGGGTGGGAGAAAGGGAAATCACAGGAGAACAGTAGTAGAGGTGCCACCTAGTGGCAAGATGTATGGTTACAGGGACAGACAGTATGGTAGAGGGCTAAGTACTGAAGGGGAAGGGGGAAGGAGTGTGGTATGCTAACACTCAAGGATAGCTGAGGAAGATAGAGATAGAAATGAAGTGGAGGTATATAATGTGGATAGGGGAATGTGTAGGCTGCTGGAAGTACAGGAGGGGTGCTTAACTCGAGATACACTAATACAGTAAGTCTGGTCAAGCAACAAAATGTAGCATACTTTAATTCTCAAAGTGAGTTGGTGCCTCTTGATAGCACAAGATATGGGCTCAGGTTTGAGGTTCTTCTGTTCCCAGAAGGATGGAAGGCAGGAAAGGAAGTTTTGCTTTAGTTACACAGGTGACCACTCTGTTAAAAGGTAATGAGGGAGAGAGATAGTGAGTGAATAGAGCTTAGGAGCTGGCAGCAAAAATAGTAACAGTGGATAAGCTTCTGTAAAAACAACATTAACACTGTAATACTGGGTACAAAACATTAAACATTGGAGAAAGAAAACAATAAGGTGATTTAGAGCATACAGTAATGAGAAATACCAGGTATATCGTTTTGCATGAAGAAACACTTGCAACAGGATAACATTCAAGTATAGGGTTCAAGACAAATGCTCGTTGTAATAGAGAGCTACTGTAATTGTTAGCCGTTAGTGGAATCTGGCATCTCCTATCTTATGGTAAACCATTAGTAAAAGCTACTTTACAGAGAAAAGAGACTAAGTATCAGTAGGGGCTAGGAGATTAAGGAGCTAAACTCACTTAAATAGTGTTGGGGTAGGAATTCCTTGCCCCCACGCTCACTCTACACAGGTCTAAAATCTGGCGCCCCCAGTTGCCCCCATGCTCAATTTACACAGGCCTAAAATCTGGCGTCCCCAGTAAATGAATTACTACTGTTTGGCAAAAAAACAGGATTTTCAATAGGGGTTCAGCGATTGAGCAGGTCAACGCGCTGTTACAGAGATGCTGTAGAAATTGTGGGTCCTCGCGGTCTCGCTAGTCGGACCAGAATCTACTGAACCTTCAGCGACGCTGAATAGGTGCAATAGTGTTCCAGTTTAGGGTGGGCCTTTGAGTAGCGCTACACACTTGGTAAATGACGCCAAGGGTTGGTACGTCCACGTGCACGCCACACCGCTACAACAGTGCGAAGGATGAGTTAAGGACAGAAAAAAATGTAACAGATTCAGGTATAACTGAACCTTTAGCCAGTAAGAACAAGTTGTATGCGATGCAACAACATATAACTAAATTCCACAATTAACAATGTAACACATTCAGGTATAACTGAACCTTTAGCCAGTAAGAACTGGTTGTATGCGATGCAGCAAAGTATAACTAAATTCAACAATTAACGAAGGACCTATAGACACGACATTTAAGTCGCATCAGTACAGGTATTGAAGTAATTACATCAAAGCCCAGGTTAAATTGCTAATCAGTTAGAGTTAACCAACCCTATTGCAAGTAATCCCGGAAACATGGAAACAATAGGAACTAGGTTATTTGAGAATAGCAGTAGAAAATATCTCTTTAACAATTAACAAAGGCCTTGGCGAGACTAAAAGTATGTCGTAAGAGTAAAATCAGTAGCGTATATCCATTGAAGCCAAGCCGTGTACGCTAACAATTTGAGGTATCGAAATCAAACACGCTCCCATACACAAAGAAATCAAAATCATCTGTTATAGTGATAGAAAATAGGTAATAGCGTTCACATGAGCTATTAAAAACAAACTTTCAAAGTTTAAACATATACAAAATGTTTTCAGTGTGGATAGTCTACAAGACTTACAAGACTGTCAGGTAAGATACAACTGTAAAATGACGCAAAATGGAGCAATTAACAATAAAGGCAAATGCATACAAGTACTCACAGTCCCGGGATAAGCTCCTTATCTCCAGATATCCAACAGCCAACAATACCAGGGGAAGAAAGATGGCGTCAATGGGCAGGGGGTTGTATTTATAAGTTATAGGTAGATGAGGGGTAGGGAGATAGGGGAGTGACCCTAGTAATAAGCCATAGGGAGGAGTTTGCGAGCTAGTGAATATCCCATTACAGGATAGTGGGATTACGTTTGGGATAGGGGAGGTGAAAGGAGGTAGAAGTAAAGGTTTAAGAAAGGCTAGAAAGTAGTGTGGGATAATGGAATGAAAGTCCAGAGTTGGACACAACCGAGGAGCGCAAAAGAGGTCAGAGAGTAAAGTAATAGTTAGAGGAGGTAGTAAGAACACTGTGAAAGGATGAAAGTATAAGTAAGCTATAAGAGGGAAATGAAAGCTATAAAAGAGAGACACAAGAGAGAGGAGTTCTGCAGGAAACAATCAGAGAAAGGGAAAAACAAACAGGTAAGTAAATGTACTAGTGAGTTATCTAATGTATAGAGATAGAAATATAGAGGAGCTGGAGTGGGAGGATTAAAGGTAGAGTATGAGAGGTTAGGTTAAGAAGCAGTTTAGGAAGACGCTACAGTTAGAGGACAGGTAAGAAAGGTTAGTGAAGGCAGAAGATAAGCATAAGGGTGGGAGAAAGGGAAATCACATGAGAACAGTAGTAGAGGTGCCACTTAGTGGCAAGATGTATGGTTACAGGGACAGACAGTATGGTAGAGGGCTAAGTACTGAAGGGGAAGGGGGAAGGAGTGTGGTATGCTAACACTCAAGGATAGCTGAGGAAGATAGAGATAGAAATGAAGTGGAGGTATATAATGTGGATAGGGGAATGTGTAGGCTGCTGGAAGTACAGGAGGGGTGCTTAACTCGAGATACACTAATACAGTAAGTCTGGTCAAGCAAAAAAATGTAGCATACTTTAATTCTATGGGCTCAGGTTTGAGGTTCTTCTGTTCCCAGAAGGATGGAAGGCAGGAAAGGAAGTTTTGCTTTAGTTACACAGGTGACCACTTTTAATTCTCAAAGTGAGTCGGTGCCTCTTGATAGCACAAGATATGGGCTCAGGTTTGAGGTTCTTCTGTTCCCAGAAGGATGGAAGGCAGGAAAGGAAGTTTTGCTTTAGTTACACAGGTGACCACTTTTAATTCTCAAAGTGAGTCGGTGCCTCTTGATAGCACAAGATATGGGCTCAGGTTTGAGGTTCTTCTGTTCCCAGAAGGATGGAAGGCATGAAAGGAAGTTTTGCTTTATTTACACAGGTGACCACTTTTAATTCTCAAAGTGAGTCGGTGCCTCTTGATAGCACAAGATATGGGCTCAGGTTTGAGGTTCTTCTGTTCCCAGAAGGATGGAAGGCAGGAAAGGAAGTTTTGCTTTAGTTACACAAGTGACCACTTTTAATTCTCAAAGTGAGTCGGTGCCTCTTGATAGCACAAGGTATGGGCTCAGGTTTGAGGTTCTTCTGTTCCCAGAAGGATGGAAGGCAGGAAAGGAAGTTTTGCTTTAGTTACACAGGTGACCACTTTTAATTCTCAAAGTGAGTCGGTGCCTCTTGATAGCACAAGATATGGGCTCAGGTTTGAGGTTCTTCTGTTCCCAGAAGGATGGAAGGCAGGAAAGGAAGTTTTGCTTTAGTTACACAGGTGACCACTTTTAATTCTCAAAGTGAGTCGGTGCCTCTTGATAGCACAAGATATGGGCTCAGGTTTGAGGTTCTTCTGTTCCCAGAAGGATGGAAGGCAGGAAAGGAAGTTTTGCTTTAGTTACACAGGTGACCACTTTTAATTCTCAAAGTGAGTCGGTGCCTCTTGATAGCACAAGATATTGGCTCAGGTTTGAGGTTCTTCTGTTCCCAGAAGGATAGAAGGCAGGAAAGGAAGTTTTGCTTTAGTTACACAGGTGACCACTTTTAATTCTCAAAGTGAGTCGGTGCCTCTTGATAGCACAAGATATGGGCTCAGGTTTGAGGTTCTTCTGTTCCCAGAAGGATGGAAGGCAGGAAAGGAAGTTTTGCTTTAGTTACACAGGTGACCACTTTTAATTCTCAAAGTGAGTCGGTGCCTCTTGATAGCACAAGATATGGGCTCAGGTTTGAGGTTCTTCTGTTCCCAGAAGGATGGAAGGCAGGAAAGGAAGTTTTGCTTTAGTTACACAGGTGACCACTAGTCTCGGGATAAGCTCCTTATCTCCAGATATCCAACAGCCAACAATACCAGGGGAAGAAAGATGACATACCATACCAGGATGCCTATTGGCCAGTCTGAAACTGGACCTGTCAAGCCCATTACAAATGTTTTTCAATATATCCTCCACATCAGGGTTTGTACCAGATGAGTGGAGGACTACAAAAGACATTCCACATCAATTGGCTTGTGCAACTATTGACCTATTAGCCTGACCAGTCTCATCTATAAGGCTATGGGAAGGGTCATTATGGAATTGATAAATAAGGACATAGGCATCCTACAAACTCTCAGCCTGCGCCAGTTCAGTTTTTGAAAAAGGCATATCCTGGGTAAGTAATCTGGTCAACGTCTTTGAATAGGTTACCTAAGCAATGGATGAGGGCATATCTGTAAATACCACAAATCTAGACTTTGCAAAGGCATTCAACACCATCATCCAGTCAACTATAGTTGATGAACTCATCCAGCTAAATTCAAATCCCTATGTAACTCACTGGTTGCCAAATTGGCTCACAAATAGAATCCAAGAAGTTAGGGTAACTGGATATACCTCTTCCAAAAGACTTGTCTCTAGTGGTTTACCTCAGGGTTCAGTCCTTGGACCACAACTCTTTGGCATCTACTTGTCAGATATCACTACTAATGTTAAAAGCTCACGGCTGATCATGTTTTCAAATGACTATAAAGTGGATGCCATAATAATAAACTCTCCTGAATGTACCAAGATTGTTCAAGAAGGCCTTTCTCAAGAAAATAGCTAGTGTCAAAGTGACAGCCTAAAATGAAATGCCAAAACGTGTATAACTGTATCCTTCAGCAAGCATGACATCGCCTGAAACTATCACACTGACAACACACTCCTGAAAACTGACCCAGAAGTGAGGGACCTTGGATAGCATGTAGACAATGAGCTGTCATTCAATCACCATGTATCCACTATTGTAAGGGGGTATTTTGTCCTTTGTCATTTTGCAGCCTATTAGTAAGGGTATGGTATCCAGATCCAGCGAAGTGATCATTTCATTGTATACTGCACTCATCAGGCTGAGAATTGAGTAAAATGCCCTCTTCAGTATGCACCTGTCCAAATATCTGATACAACTCAAATGACCACAATGCTTTCTCACTTCCAAGGTACAGGGTTTGGTTCTCACCTTTGGTCATTGTTTGGTTATTGGCTAGGTATGTAATAGTCTACAGACTGATTGCTTACTGCTTAAGGGGGGACAAAGCTGGTATAATAGTTAAAGTATTTACCTCAATGATATAAAGTACAAGGTTTGATTCTGACCTCTGGTTACTGGCTAAGCTTGTAACAGTCTTTGCGGACTGATAGCCTATTACGTAACTATGACCCTATGAAAATCAAAGGCCTACATCACCTGCACTGATCATCTCAAAACCTAATCTTTTTTTTTCATTATCTTACAGACCCCTGAGGGTTTTTTTTCCTTGCATACAGAGCCTCTGTTCACCCCATCATTTCAGATCTAATACACATCCACAAGTCCAACAGTGGCAGAAATGCCTGCTCAAGAGATTTCAATCTCTTATGCAACTTAAATAGAACCTTAAAGCATATCACCTCTCTGGAATCATCTTCCTCTCCATGTAAAGCAAAGTACATTCCTTACTCTATTGAAGCATAATCTGGATGACTGGATGAGAAGCCACAAGTTCATCTCTGGATTGGCACCTTGATCCATTATAGACAGGGATAACAGATAAATGTCTGCCTGCCCCTTAGTTACTAATATTATAAAGGACTCTAGGTTAATCATATTTAAAATACAATGGCTAGAAACTTATTTGAGGATGTGTGGCTAGGCTTCTGAAGATCCTTACAGATCATTAGCCTAGAAATTATGCTGTAACATGTAACATTGATGTAGTTTTCAGGAGATTTTCTTTTGTACAGAGTACTGATGCAGTAAATTACAAAGGGGTAAACACTGCTGTTGTAAGTGCAAGCATTTAAATGAGTTATCAGGGCCTAATCATAATGGTAAAATGATATTTTGAAGATATTTGAATAGTAGCGGTAAATGCTCAGTGATGTAGGTAAAGTTTTGACAAAAAAACAGATCTAATCTAAAACATAAGAATTTTTTTTTGTTGTACTTTTTTATCTGAGTCCAGGTTTTTGTTTATTTATTTGTTGATATACATTTAAGTACATGGTATAAAACTGTAATACCATTTTTGCCTTTGTCTGCCAAACAACAAACCTCACCCCAATGTGTCTCAAGCCCATTTGTTGCACCATATTGGTAATCTCCAGTACAGAGACCATCATCCAGGTGGCCCATGGAACTGGCTTGTGCCCTCACTGACATCCAGATACTAAAGGCATTTATATTAAGGTCTTATTCCTTCCCCTGGTAGTTGATGTGAGAACCTGCATCACTGTGGAGTGTTCTATATTCTCCCCAGTGCTTGTGTGTTTATACCAATACATTATGAGGACTACTGTCACCAATTTGGGATTGCCAAGACAATGTCTCTGGTCCTGGCCAGTTTAGTACAATACAAGCCTCTGCCTTTACTTTGGGAAGTATCTCTCCCTTCCCCAGGATTGACATGCCAGCACCACCTGCTGACCCCCACCCCTCCTACCCAGGTTTTCCAGTACCAGTTCACCATCTGAGTTCAGGTTATCGTACTCATAGGCAGGGCTTTGTCCCTCTACACTACAGAACCAGGACAAGGACAGAAAATGTGTTCAGCTAGAGACAATTGCAGTTACATAGGCTGTTTGTTAAATAATAAAGGGTCAGTTGCAAAAGTTATATATTTACATCTTAAGTAAGGTAGACGTTCACACTTAGGAACATTAGTAACATGTATGTCATAACAAGAAGTTGTAATGTTCAGCTGTAGCATTAGATTTGAACAGACTTAGGATAAGGTAAACTGTGAAGCTGGTCTGGGTTCAGATACCACGTGTACTCCATTACGGTCAAAATTATGACATATAATGGTGCTTGTAGGTAGAGTGAGTGATGTTTAGTTAAATCAATGCATGTGTACTTTCAGGGACGTCGGGAGGCATACGCACTGTACTGAATTCAGTACAACTTATTTAGAAGGGGGGTAGCTTTTGAAATGTTCACTTTTTTGTTTTTTCGCGCTTTACTGCACGATGACATCAGCGCATCAGGGCAGCCAGTCAGAATGGAGCTCACCACGTACCGCACATGTATTTCCGGCCGCCAGTTCAAATGCATTTCGAGCGGGAGGATGTACACGTTATGTTGGACTTGTCTTCAAGGACGTTCTGGGTCGGGTTGGTGAGGAGGATGTACACATTATGTTGGTCGAGCAGGAGGATGTTGGTCTCACTTCAAGGACGTTCTGGTGAGTAATAGTTTGTGTGTGTGTGTGTGTGTGTGTGTGTGTGTGTGTGTGTGTGTGTGTGTGTGTGTGTGTGTGTGTGAAGCTATCTTCTGAGGTGAAAGACTTTGTTAATTAGTCTGAAATAGGTCCAAAAGATTCATTTGCTTATGATACTGGCAAATATTTGAAGAACTTAATAAAAAGAAAGAGTGATGACAAACACTTGCTGATCTAGGCAGAGTGGTGATCAATAAAGAAGTTTGTTGTATAGCACCAATAAGCATTTTATCATACATGTTTTTAAGTAGTAACCATCGGTTGTGTGTGTGTGTGTGTGTGTGTGTGTGTGTGTGTGTGTGTGTGAGAACATTTAGCAGCTATTGTAAATGCTTGGAAATGCAGTTTGATAGCTGTGTTCTCACCTAAGAGCCGTAGCTTCTTTTCACTTTGAGCTGACATGCAGCTGTATTATACCTCTGTTCAACATTGTAGCAGTGCTATACCGTATTTATATTAACTTATCGTCATTATGCATAACGAGCTATTCATCTACATATCTACCATTTTCTTGTTTTTTGCACAGCAACATGTCATTTCTGCTGTCCAGTTACCCTGCTGCCATTTAAGTGTTTAAAACCAGAAAACACAAACCTGTCATAGAATGGTTTGCATGAAATTGTGTTAACATTGCTTATCAACATTTATAAGCAGTACATGGCTAATTTTAAATCTATTCAGTTTCTATTTTGAAAAATGTTTAATAAAAACAGTAACACTTTCAAGGTTTTAATAATTGCCAGCTAGAAAGACAGGAAGTGCTATTCATTTTAAAGTTAACACTATGCCACTATATGTGTTGAAAAATCAGATTATTTGAATGCATTTTTGTAAAATGTTTTGAAACTGTAATTGATATTAATTGATGTTACTGCTTGCATGACATTTCTGTTGCACAGAATACCCTTAGAAAAAAAATGCTGGTTCAAAGGGATTCAAACATTTTTTGTGTATGTAATCAATAGCTTTTGCTTTATCAGTACACTGGCCATATTCTTTACATTATGCACATTTATTACCTTTCAGACTTTGTACTCTTGAATGAGGTATTTTACACAGAATATTGAAATTTTGAGAAGGATTTCAAGAGCTAGTATGATACTGTCTCATAAATAAAATTACAGTTCTCAAAGTTTAAATATGGTAGAAGAAAATTTTCTGTAATGACAGAGGAAAATCGATATACATACATACATATACATATTTCAGGCTCAGGCAATAACGTCCTTCAAGACTGCCAATGTAGCAAAACAGTTATTCCCATAATAAGTGCCCAGATAGTTCTTAAACATATCTAAATTAGCGATTGCTTTAATGTGATTTGGTAGTCTATTCCATGAATCAGATAATCTCTCTCTCTCAGTGAACCATTTTGTTACACCTCTCATTTCTATATTATTTTCTACACAGGTTGTCTGATGACCCTCTAATACTTTTTGATATCCCCAATCATTCCCAGAGGTAATTTTCGCTAAATGCCCTAAATACCAGAATAAGGTACCCTCTTAAATATCTATATAAGACATTGCAAAAGTTTAAGTGTTTTAGCCTTTTATAATAACTTAAATTGTGTGTGTGTGTGAATGCCCCAGGTGGGATGGGATGTACTGGTAATTACTCATGGTGGTGTGGTAGGGAATACCTCAGGCTTGAACCCTGTACCTTGTAAGCGGGTGTTAAAGACCTGAATTCCCTACCCACCACCATTTGCAAAAAAATTGCAGATTTTTGCCTCATATTTGATCTGATCTATTCTATTCCTCATATCTGTGGTGTTTAAATATTGCAATGCTTGAAATTTGATGGTGCAGTGGTAGCAACGTAGTATTGATGCCTCACAGCTGTAGGTTCTTGGGTTTGGTTCTTGGCTGGGGTGCCTTCTTTGTTGGGGGGGGTCTGTATCTTCTCCCTGTGTTTGTGTGGGTTTGCTTTTGTGTCCTCCCATGTTACAAAGACATGTCGGCATTATTTTTTCCTGGGCCTCTGCTGAGAATTGTTTTTTTTTTTTTTTTTGTTCCAAGTCAGACTGTCCTGATTAACAAATTGACAGGCGTTTAAATTTCAGACTTCAGGTTTCTGAATGTTTACTTCCTTACATATTTGATGGTGCAGTGGCAGTATTGTTGCCTCACAGCTATAGGTTTTCTGGTTTGATTCTTGGCTGGGGTGCCTTCTGTGTTGAGTCTGCATCTTATCCCTGTGTTTGTGACATAGTAAAACAACTTTTTATTCTAGCAATAAATATATAGTAACACAACCTTTTTATAGCAATTTTTTTAAGTTTATGACTATTTGAAATTTGTCCTTATTTTTGGGACTGTAATACCCTGTTATTGGCTTTGTCCAGGTTTTTTGTGCTAAGGTTGACAGCTATGGCAAGAACGGAATTCATTGAATATGTTTGAGGGCTGTATTCCCTCATTACTGGGTTTGTCCAGGTGTTTTGTGCTAAGAGGTTGACAGCTATGGTGAGAACTGAATTCATTAAATGATAGCCATTTAAGTTTCAGTCTTCCTCTCTTTCACAAAGCAGGTGATTTGGCATAGTGGTATGTTGTTCTGACTATTTTGCACAGTGACCTTGGCAGTAAAATGTATGATGGTAACACAGCATTTTATTCTAGCAGCTTTCCAAGATTATACAAGCAATGTTTAATGTGTTCCTGTTTTTTGCCCTTTTGACCCACCCCGATAAATTTGGCTTTTTCCAGACTTCTTGTGCTGTGAGATTGAGATGTAGTTGAGTATTGTGTAGATTTTACAAGGAGCTGAGAGCTGCAGGGGAAGAGAAGTTTAGTGCTGATTATGCTAAGTCGGCTCACATTGCTAGTTGCACAAAATGTTGTGTACTTGCTTTTAATGCAGAAGGTTGTTGGTTCTACTCCCATAAGGGGTGAATGCTGCTGTACTGAAAGTTAAGACACTAACTATGAGCCTGTTATCAGTTTGCCATCCATTTCCTATTGCAATATTACTAGCTTATTATTAATGTAATTTAGGCAATTTATTCCTCAGGGGCATCAGACACTTTATTTTTCGGTGAAGTCATGAAATATAAAGGTGATTGCTAGCAACAACCTCTTCATTAGTTAGATTTATTTAATGTGGAATTATTTAGATGACTTTTTTCACTACTTCAGAGATTGTGCATATTATTTACTGATAATGGTGGACTGTAGAAGTTTGACTAGACTTTTATGATGGAAATGTTCTGAATTGGGCAGTTTTGTTTCATTGTTTACTGGAAAAATGTTCAAAGCAATAGGAAGGTGTATCAAAGAGCACATGTATGTTTCATATGCAAGGGGCCTATGATTTAAAAGCAGCCCAGAATTAATTTTTATCTGCCACGGGTAAAATGTATTTTTCTTTGAATGTGGGTTTTAATGTTTCAATGAATGAGTTTCAAGGGCAGAGAAGTTTTAATGCCAAGTTTGTTTAGCAGATGTCTTAGTGTTTGTGCTGTAAAATGCAAAATAAAACTTTCAAATGAAGTTCAAATCATCATAGAAGTAAATCAGTATGCACATTAGTGTTTATGGTAAATGGAGTGAAATAGCAAAGTAATGGATCATTGGAATGGCTGCAGGGGAGGCTCCATTCGACCATGGTTTTGTGAGGGGAAGGGCGGCAAACTTAGACAGCCCCAGCTGAACTATACCTCCCAACTGTCCAGATTTTCAAAGAATGAATAGATTTTTTGCTTCTTATTTTTGGTTTGTTCCTCAGTTTGTGGTTTTCTGGCAAATGATTTAGGAATTAAGTCACTAAATGACACTAGTTTCAGACTTTATAACCTTCAGAAAAATGCATGCTAAAATAAGACCTGTTCTATCAACTGTCCCAGTTTATACAATAGCAATTTTAGCACTGTTTATATGTTCCCTCAATATATTTGGCCTTGTCCAGATTTATTGCATTAACAGGGTGAGAGGTACATGCAAATAAATTGCTTTATAGAATTAGGCATAGCCAAACCTCAACTGTCCCTGATTTTGGCTCAAAATGTTGCTCTTCCCCTAATGATCCCTCCACAAAATAGCAAATTTGGAAGAAAACATAGAGGGTTTACTTTACTTTTATAAATAACTGTAATGATCAGAGTTATACATTACTTTTATTTCAGAAATGCATGTAGATTCTCTAATTTTGTCAGCTGCTCTAAGTTAACTGTGCTCATATTAAAATGGTGTCCCTCCTTTGACAGGTTCCCAGCTGTATTGTCTGGCAATTTTATATTTTTGCATCACATTTTTGGTCCGTTTTTCATAAAATTGCAGTTTTCTGGCAAATTAGTGGCAAATTGTTAAAGACTGAAGTTAGAAAATAATGCAGACATTTCAGATTTCATACCTTTCAGAAAATTCGTACTGATGCAAGACCTACTACTATTCTATTATCTTTCTAAGTTTATAAGAGCAATATTTAAAAAAAATGTCCTTATTTTTGGGCCTTTGCCTCAGTTTTATTTATGAGTTTGTTGCTGTAAGAGGTTGAGAGGTTGTGTGTGTGTGTGTGTGGTAGGTAGTATACCTCTCAACTGTCCACATTTTGCAGAATGTCCAGATTTTTGCCCCATATTTTTTGTCTGTTCCTCATAAATTTTGTGATTTTCTAGAAAATCATTGAAGGCTGAAGTTGCTAAATAATGACAGACATTTGAGCTTCAGACTTCATGTCCTTTGGAAAAATTCATACTAGCACAAATCCTGTTATTCTAGCAACTTTCTAAGTTCACGAGAACATTATTTAATATCTGTCCCTGTTTATTTTAGGCTTTGTCCATATTTCTTGCACTAAGAGGTAGGTAGGGGTGTGTGTGTGAATGAAACATCCTAGTTAGTGGTAGCAGGTGGTTAGTAATTTACTCAAGCTCAAAACTTGTACCTTAGTTACAGAAAACAAAAGCATAAAGTCTCTACCCCAACTACCATGCTGCATTTTTCAAAGAACTGACATTTCAGGTTAATTTTCAATTCAAGGAACCGAGTTTGAGTGAATTTATATTATATTACTGAAGAGGCATTACAGTGAATGCCTCTTCATCGACACTAAAAGAGCGAACCGTGAATTACGAGAATGGCCGTAGCTTGGCTGGGGAGGGGGGTAGCAGTTTGAGAGCTGTCAGTACAAATTTGAAAATCCTAGCTACACCCCCGTGTACTTTGAGCAGTGAGTTTCTAGAAAATAGGGATGTATTGACGCAAGTCCCTGAGTTTTGGACCTGCTATGGAGAAGGCTTTAGATATTCTGGCCTGAAAGCAAAGTGGAATTCACAAAACTGAGAAAATGTTATGGTTCATTGTGGCCTTTAATAGGTTCTGAGATTTAGTTTTTCAGTGACTTGTGGGTAATAGTTAAGTATGTGCAGCTTATAGATAATTGTGGCTTTGTTTTACTAAAGGTTTATAGGTAGAATGTTGGTTGTATTTAGAGAAAGTGCTGTAATAGCATCCCTTGGATTTAGAGAAAGTGCTGTAATAGCATTCCTTTCTGGATAACGTGTAGCTATATCTATACATGCTATTAAGATAAGCTTGGAATTTAATTGCGTTTATGAAGCGTTTATTATTACTGGTAAACAATGGTTTAACACGGAGGTTAAGAGGGAACACACAAGCATTTGTTTTGTGTCTTTCTTAAAATGGAACACAGAAGCATTTGATTAGTGTCTTTGGTAGATAATGTTGCAAGTTAATTGTCATTTAACCTTCAGACTTACAGAAAAGATAGGTAAAAATAAAAGCTGTCTCTTCTTTCATTAGCCTAAAAAGGCTCTCCAAATGGTCCTTTGGAGAAGTCACTAATGGAAGGATAGCAAGGAGCGATAGAAGATGTAATCTTTTTAATCACATCCTAGATCCCATTGTCGAGTGCAATCCTCCAGCCTGAGCAAACCCAGAGAAGCAGCCTGCGACAGACAATTCTTGTCAATGATCATGACTGCAGCAACAAAATAATATGCAAATTGTGCCTCTAAGTGGAGGCTGGAATAAGATCGATAATGTGATGCTTTACCACATGCCTACCTCTGTTGAAGAGATGGACCATCTTAGCTGTACATGAGGAGGAAGAGGAGGGAAATATATATACCTGAAGTCTGTATTGTTTTACATAAAAGCACTAATAAAGTAATTTTTGTTTCTTATTAACTTTTTTTTGTCATTTTCCTGCTAGTTTTGCTGTTTCTTTTTGTTTATTTTCTTTAATGTATACCTCATTGCTTCAGCACAATCAAAGACGTGGATGATGCTGACTCAGTTCAAAACGTTAAAATAAGTGTAATTTCCAAAGATACTTTGAAGCAAGAACTGGAGCTCTGCCACTTTCTCCATTGTCTGAGCCACTAAGTGGAATGAAGCTGGAAAAAGTGAGGAAAAGCAGTGCTTTTAACCATGATTTAGCAAAACTAAATATTTTTTTTTCTAACTGCTTCAACACTACTAACCCATTGTCCAGCAGAAGCATTCCAACACCTATGCTGGACAGAAGAGACAGCAATCTCCTTTTAGATGTTTAGACAGTATAGCATGCCTTTCATTCAAGCTAACAAAGTAACTGACATTTTTTGAGCCAAAGAACTGGTGTGAATCTGCTTGAAAGCTGCAAAAATGCCATCGCTAATAAAAGGCTCAAAGTTGGTGCAGCCTAAGGGTCCTGCTTCTTTCTTGAAGTGTAGAGCTTTTCTGTGGAAGAAAGGTGAACAGTGGCCCATCCAAAAAGCTCTCCTTAAGCCAGAGAGGGTCCTCAAAGAATGAGTCATCTGGTAAGAGTTAAAGGCAGGACTAGAGTTATCCTTGTGTGTCTCTGATGCCTGAACACTGGACCATTTAAATTACCCCCAACACTCCTGGCTTGACTCAGAGGGGAAAAAAATCTCCTATTCCTACTCTTAACCCCCAGGCACTGACCTGTGCTTTGTTGATGACCAGTCTTAAAGAAACAATGGTACTCACTTGGTGGACATTAATGGACCTAAAGTGTGAGATAGACGGGCTAAGCTCAAGGTAGTTCTAGTGACCAGTGTTACTGCACAGTCCATGTGCCATCAACGGGTACTACAGTCATGCACTCTGTTATCTGCTTAGTTATTTACCCTACACCAAAGAAGTTTCAGAGGTTCAAAGATGATTCAACCAAGGTCTCAGCAGGTGTGGGAAAGCCTGCTGGTAATTACTCAACTCCTAACAGTGAGTATTTGACAACAGAGTAGTGAAGTGGGTGTTTGACCTCTAGGTTAAGTAAGCAATGTCCCCAGTATCAGATCAGCTTCAAACGTATGGCTTTGAGACTCAGGGGTTCACTCATTATGACAAACAGGCAGTACATGTTGTCAAGTATATGGCAGATGTGACTCAGTCCACTGAACTCACTCACAACAGTGAGTGCTGGGTAGCATCTCTGTAGTCATGCTTATGGCCATCAGTCAATAATGAGCTGTGATTTATGTCTCTTGAAGGGGACCTCAGCCTAAGCAAGTGCAGAGATGACTCAGAAATTTAGAACTTTACAGCCGACTAAGGTTATAAGCCATGGTCTGGCTTTCTACTTACCTTCTGTCTTTCCACTCTAGTTTATGCCTGGAATCACTCTTAGTATCCTTGAACTGGCCACTGGAATTACACTGAGAGCATCCAAGAAGGTTTTCATTTTTCACTTTCAAATGCAACAAGTGGCAGGATTGAAGTACTCACTTTTTTGAAAAACTGGATGTCATGCAACTTTCCTAGACAGTACTGTAGAGGCAGCTCCAATTTTGCTCCTGGATGGTGATCTGCTGACTACAGATACACTTTAAAGGATATACTTCTCAGAGTCTGCACATGGGAACTTTGCAATAAAACAGATTAGAACTGAGATATGCATTGTGGTAGTGTCAAAAAATAAATGGGGACCATAGATCAGGTGTACCCTTCCATCTCATCATAGAAACACTGAAGTACACATGCTCTCGGTGTGTTACCTACAGATGGTAGAAGAGTCATGAAGGTTCGCAGGAAGGAGATTGCAGCAGTTACCCACTACATAAGGGTCACTGAAGGAACACCTAGTGGCAGATTACAATAGGGGTAAAACAGGCAGTCACTCAGGGCCCACAGCTTCAAGGGGGCCATGGCCAGTCAAAAACAATTTAATTTTACCTTAAGCCCACAGCATGACCTGTGGAATAAAACTGAAAACAAAAATATTTTCCATGCAAGTACAGGAAAAGCACACAGGTTCCCAGCCTCCCTCCGTACCAGTCTGTCATAACAGAGGTTCCACTCCCACTCCATTGCAGCCACTAGTAGCAGACAAATGAGGCACAGGTCCCATCCATCAACACAGGGAGTAGCACAACACTGAAACTGTTGTGCTTTGAATGAGCCCTGAACAACAAACAGGAGGAAAGCACTAATGCAGATGGTGATGATCCCCATGTGTAACTAACTGTAGGTTGTAAACAGTGTGGAAATTTACTTTTTGAGCAACATACAGGGAAAGTGTTGTGTGTGTGTGTAAACAGTGAGCAGGAGCCATAATCCTCTACACCAGCTGCCAGACTTCAATTAACTTTTTTTTAACTTTTGTAAATCACTGTAATTTAATCTCAGTCATTCATGTTTCATAGTTTTTGTGTTCACACAATACATGTTGATACAAAACATATTGTTAAGTTAGAATAGTCTGCTCTTATCAGTCTCCAATTTTACAGAACATGTCTTATTTTGCCTCATATTTATGCCCTGTCTATGAGTAAGTTATTTAACTAGACAGTGCTTTGGGACAACTGGAAATTTAGGCTTGGCTCCTCAATGGTCACCTGGACTGCATGCCTAGTAACTACCTATGAACTAAATTAGTTATGATATAAAGAAAGGAAACTGATTTGAGTAAAAAGAAGCATCATATGAACCATGCTCTCTGGATTTGATCCCTGGTTTCCTTGTTCTGTTGATTGTTCACAGTGTGTTTATTTTTTTATATGTGAATAAATTGGATAGCATGAAGTCTGCAAGTCTGGTATTAATATTTTAACTATGAATATTTTTAATTTACCTTGTTTTTTGTTTTTGCGAGACAAATGTGAAATGCACTGTGCTTGGGCTACAACAGTTTGTCTAGCAGTTATTGCAAATAAGTAAGACTATGAGTTGTTAAAAGTAGTAGTTTTTTTTCCTTCAGCTTTCATTTCTTTTCTGACTCTGACTAAAGTACTTCACTAAGACATTACTCATGGGCTGCTCCTTAAAATGGATATTTGTGTTCACTGGGCTGTCCCAAGCTGTTAGCAAATGCATTACCCATTTGTCTTTTGAATACCTGGACTTTTCACATAGCCTCTAATTAGTGCTTCACTATATGCTATTTGACAATGAATCACAGTGTATCCCTTGTACTTTACTGTGCTGCCTGATGCATTTTCACTAAATGCAAGTTTCAAGGAAGAAAAATTTACTGTTCGTCATGTCAAGTCTGTTTTTAGTAATTGAGATTGTTTTATTTTGTTTAGAAAATGTCTGTTTTTTCTGTAAAATTTGAAATAAAAGTTTTAAATGAAATCCAAATCTCTGATAATTGTAAAAGTAAATAAGAAAATAGTATGTACACTGACAGGGTTGGTCAGTGTTTATGCCAACTGGAAAAACAAATATTACTGCATACAACATACTGTTTTTTGGAGGAAGCTTACATGTTTGCAGGATAACTGCATTTCATTTTTGACCTCCTTATGCCTTCTCTGTCATCAATAACAGCTGTTCATGCTGATATCACTTGGTACAGGTTTGACCTACTTGAATCACTGGTAATGCCTTATTGTTTCAGCATACACCTCCAGAGTCAATAGATAAAGATGTGGACAAACATGGCCCTATGCAGAGTAAAGAATCAGGCCCTCTCCAAGCAAACTGATATCCCATTCAATGGGATATGTTGTTTTGAGCACAAAAAGGGAAATTAGCTAAGCTTAAAATGACTCACAAGGGCATTTATCTTAGTACTTACAGATGAACCTAAGTAATGGAATATCAGTATGCGTGAAGGGAGCCTAATTCATTACCTGCACTGGGCCCCATTAGTCCACAATCTGGATCTGTTGACTCTGGAGGCATATGCATTATCAAGTAGGTCAAACCTGTGCCAAGTGATGTAAGCAGGAATAGCTATTTATACATAGCATAAATAGCTATTTTTGATGACAGAGTAGACATAGGAAGGTCAAAAAGTACCTGTAGGTGTTCAGCAAACAGGTAAGCTCCCCCTCCCCCAGAAAACAGTATATTATATGCAGTAATATTTCTGATTTTTGTATGACTTGTGGATTGTTAAACAAAGGCTGCTGCAGCACTTATATTGTCTTTAATTGTTTTATTTTATTAATAATAATACTCATTTGTTATCAACATAGGCCCACTAGACATTATCCCTTTTCAGGGGTAACTCAGGAGCAATGTCTGATTAAGTGTCTTGCTCAATGTCACACAGCAGGCAAAAGAGGGCTGAGGAAATCAAACCTTAAATCACAGGAACTAAAGCTCACAGCCTTAAACCTCAATGCCAACTGCCAGACCAAGAATTAATTAATTCATTAATATGCCTGGATTGTGTAATGTAGTCTAAACATGTTGCATTTTAGTAATATATTTTTTAGTACCTTTTTTACAACCTCCACCAACTGTCAGGTCATACAGTCTGGAATATTTGGGGTGAGGATTAGAACCTGTGATCTTCATCATCCATTACATAGTTACTGTTGCATATTACTGTGATACTGTCTTCTCTACAAAATTGAACTGTAAATGATTTCTGCATTTAGCTAAAAACTGTTACTCTGGCAATTGGCACAAAGGACTAAAGCTCTAACTTGTTAATAAGCTACAGTCTGTGGCAAGGGTAGAGACAGGGTTTAAATCTTTCCACCTTCATTTACTACTGTTTGAAATTGAGCAAATCACTTAACAAGACAAAGCTTTAAAGCAATTGAGGATTTGGACTAGGATCCTTGATAACTGGTCATCCATTCTCTAAGGCAGAGCTGATGTAATGCACGAAATGCTATTGTAATATCACCAGCATACCATTTTTTCATGTAACATAGGCAATTTACTCTTCAAGGGCAGCTGGTATTGCATTTATAGATGAAGCACTAAAATGCAAAGATGTTTACCAACAGCAACTTCTGCATTAGAAAAGTTCTATTTAATGTGGAATTATTCAGATGAGTTTTAGTTCTGCAAAGATTGTGCACATTGACTTAGCATATGTTATCAAGTGTTTGTTTCTTATGCTTTCATAAATACTCAAATTTAAACTGTGCTACATGTGGCTGGGTCTTAGGTTGCTTACTAGTCTTATGACCACAAGGGTCTAAGCCTAGTCATGTATCCCACATCTCTGACAAGTTCTGGTACCCTTGTTAAGTGTAAGCAGGTACTTGGGAGATGAAACATTTACAAGTAGGGGCATGCTGCCTGTATCCTTTAGAGACCTAGGTCCCAAAACAGGGATGAATTTCCTGTTCCCCATCGAATTGTTTAAGGTACACTTGAATATGGTTAGGGAGGAATTCTGCTTCACATGGATGGGGTGCCTGTTCCAGAGAAGGGGTAATCTCTGGGATACATACCTATCTCTCTAGCACGTTCTTTGTATATCACAGGCAAGATTTAAGTCTTTAGAATGGGTAATCCTGGTGCTGCTTGTTTTGTGGATAAGAGGAGGTCCTATCAGAGATGGGTCAGAGAATGCCCTGTATGCCAGGCATAGATCTTCCCTCAGCAGACTGTAGGAGACAGAGTACAGGGATAGGATCTTGAGGCAGTCTGCACAGGGCATATTACTTTCACCCTGCATTCTTTTTGTGAGGAATTTCTGTAGACATCCAAATTGTTGGATATGCATGGTAAGGTATATACCAAAGGAGGCATTGTACTCAATGACTGGTCTGCTAAATGCTGAATACAGTGGAACAATAACTTCCTTGGACCTAGATGCCATACCTTTTATAAGATGCACAACACAGAATGATTTCCTCACTACTGTAGACACATGACAATCAAAGCCTATATTACTGTTCATGCATCTCTCAAGTCATTGACTACTGGGTCAACTCTTAGAGGTGTGTTGTCAATATGATAGTTACCAGGGATGGATGACTTCCCACAGGATACTATTATGCATTTCTTGGCATTTAGTTTTAGTCCATGGCTCTTACACCAGTTGTTTGTCTGTCTCAGCCCTTCCTGGAGAACATTTGTGTCAGTGAGTGAATCAATGACAGTGCCTAATATCAAATCATCTGCCAATTTGGTCAGGCAGAGGCCACTGACATTGACCTTGACTTCAGAAAAGTAAATGTCAAAAAGGTGCAGTCCCAGGACTAATCCCCAAGGGACTCCACTTGTGACTGGCCTATTTGTAGAGGTGGACTCCCCAATTCTAACTTCCTGGGTCCTGTCTATGAGCAAGCTGGATATCCACTGGGTGACATATGGGTTTCTACCAAACCTCTTCAGTTTAACACCCAAGTGGGGTATTGTGTCAAATGCCTTAGCCGGGTCAACGTAGGCACTGTGAACCATTTTGCCCTCATCCATTGCTTTGATGACCCTCTCAAAGTCTACCAGGTTGAGTAGGCATGACCTGCCCTTGATGAAACCAAACTGGGTTGGGTCCAATATCTAGAGGTTTCCTATGTCATTACTGATCATTTCCATGATAATTCTTTCCACAGCTTTGCATATAAGACTAGTGAGACTTATGGTCTGTAGTTTCCCTGTAGATGGCCTACCCTTTGCAGAGGGATGGCTGTTGCTGTTCACCATTCCTGAGGCTCCAAGACTGGTTGGAGGCTACAGTTAAACAGCAATTCCAAACATCCTCATAGGTCATGTTTCATTCTATTTAGAAGGGCATCCTGTGATATTGCCTGGGCCCATTGATGCAGTGTTCTTGGCCTTAGAACATTAAGGACCTGTTCCCTAGTAATTAACAGGGGGAGTTATGTTTGATGGTATTTCCTGATGGAAGGTTGAGGGAGAGAGAGGGGTAAAGTTGAAGCTGAATGTGTTGCCCAGTAGGTTTGCTATATCTTCTGGCTTGGTAAAGGTGGCTCCATTTATAATCAGCTCTGCACACAATTGTGTATTATCTTTGAGGTTGCGGTTAAAGAATGTCTTGTAGTTCTCCTTAGCCTGGAAGGTGAAATTTACCTCAATACTGGCTTTGGTAGACTTTCTTTGTCCTCTAATTTCTTTTAGTTTGATAAGTGCTTCTGTTCTGCTGGGTGCTGCACCTCCTAATTTTTGCCAAGATTTTCTTCCTTTTGTTATACAGGCTATTTATGTTATGATTCCACAAGGGTGGCTTGTTTTTTAAGTTAGTTCTGTACTTCTTCCTGATGGGTACAGCTGCCTCTATTGCAGCTATTAACATGTTTGTGTAGGGTTTATGTGAACAGTTCTGCACAGGCAGCAGTGTTCTCAGGTTTTATGGGGGCATAACATTTTGACAGGTTATCAGTTAATAGTAGAAGGCTAGGCTTAATGTAGTTCCTGAATATTCCAGTTAGCTGGGGTTTCAGCTTTTATTTTTACTTCAAAGGAGATCATTTTGTGGTCTTACCTTAATAGAGAAGAGACTATACTAGGTGGTGTGCAGCACTCTCCCATATTAGAGATGAGTGGATTCAGTATGGTTGCATCCCTGGTTGGTGCATTGACAATCTGGTCCAGGGAGTTTGTGTTTACAAAATTCAGGAACCTCTGTGCCTGTATGTTTGGTGTCGTATATAATTCCCAGTTAATAGGAGGGTAATTATAGTCACCTATGAATATGGTATTGGGTTGTATGGTGAGTTTTTCCCAATACGTTTACATACATATTATGGGTTTCCTGGGTCATAGACGGTGACCTACAGCCTGCAAGGAAGTGGTACTGGTTTTTGCCTATGGTGATTTGAACATGGAGAAGCTCAAGAGCATTGGCCTGTTTGATCAGCCTTGAGGTATATTTATTTTTGATGTAAGTGTAGTTACCTCCAACTTTAGTTTCTGTCTGTATAGTAGTCTAAATGTAAGGAAAGCATTATAGCCTTGCACTGTGGGTATGCTCTCTGCGACTTTAACCCATGCCTCAGTGACTGTGCAGACATCAGCATTCTTTAGGGTGAAGACAGCCTCTAGGGAGTGACATTTTTTGTTTATATTCCTAGCATTGAGCAGTAACACATTTAGATTTTCTTGGTTTTGATTTGCTATGCTGGAAATACATTCAGCTTGGCACTGCCTGAAAGACGCACTGTGTGTGTGTGTGGGGGGGGGGGGTGGACAATGTTTTAGCTAATATTAGAAGGCCTAGAGGGGAGAGGTACAGACATTCCTTGATAAAGCAGCATGGTCTGCTGAACCATCTCCTTCCATGCTGATAAATATTGCAAACCCTTAGAATTACACCAGAAAATAAGCCAATTATTACATTCAGACATTGTTTGCATTGTTGCATCATCCTTGGATAAGGTAAAAACTGCACAGTGCTAGGTTCATACCAGCCTGGGACATGTATTCTGAAAGCTCCACAATGTCACTGTTCATATAGTCTAGGGATGTACATATCAGCTCATTTACACCCACATGGACTATGAATGAGTCATACTGGTACTTGTGGTACAATGACCTGAGTGGATTCAGCCTGGTGACAGAAACATCAGTGTGTCTTACAATGGAGTTTCCAATTGGCCAAAATGTTGGATTGTGTTTTGGATTGTGTTATGGACTTAGAAGTAGAGGCTCCATGAGATGTGGCTCTATGTGTTGATGTGGGTGTTGTTTTGAAAGAGTACATTCAGGGCTGATGAGGGTGTTTTGTTATGTGTACTTCATCTAGGGGGTTCTTTAGGGTTTAGGAAGGTTACATTTAAGTACTTCAGCATATGTGGATCTATGTGTCTGCTTTGAATTGTGTGTGATGGGTGCAGCATGTGTACAACTGACAACCTTATTGACATTAGGAGTGCTTTTATGTGATAGCTTTGCCTCCAGTTACACTGTGTAAATACATCTGTCATATACCATATTACTTTGAGAATTAACAGTCTGTCAGTAAGCATGAGGCAATTTCTACATTGCCTTAGATGCCCATATAAAATAAGCCGGTAACAAAGATAGTGGGAAAGCACATATCCATGACAATAGACTGTTTTTTTTTTTTTTTACTGATTAGACAGTTGGAGTGAGGATATAAAGTAATGTCAGGAGTACCCAGTTTGCAACTCTGGGAGCAGTGTCCTGTGTTGAACTAGGTATTGGTGAAATTTCTATGGTGCTTTTACAGGAAAATGTCAACTCAAGGTGTCTGTGACTATACAGGGCACTGCCAACGCGAGGGGAAACTAATAAGTAGATCCTGATAATTTAGGGATTAAGTATTTTTAGGCACATATTTTGAAGTTAAAAACAAACCAAGCAGTACTTACTGAAAAGAAACAATCAGCTTGTCAAGAATGATGAAAAGAGGGGATTCGCCTAAATGGCTACTGCTTGGCTACTACTAGTGCTGGTCTCACTACAGCTTCACTCTGCTGGGATACAATGCTCCTTTACTTCTTTGCTCACCAGAATCACAACAGTAGCACCAGTCCCAAGATAAGAAGCAGACCACAACCTGTTTGGTAATCCACAGGCTTGTGCCAGACGATTCAAGGGTCTGCAGGCTTGCTGTATCCTTTTGCTGGTAGATATCCTGAACAGCTGCCAGACCAATCAGGAAGGACAGGCACAGACACTCTCACTGCCCAACCAGACACACTCAGGAATCAATGCACTCTGCTCCTTCTCTCACCAGGGGCCAAATATAAGCACAAATTCCAAGCTGGCTCCAATGAAGTTCAGGCTGTGATATTGAGAAAAGATAGTTTATTCTCATTTATCATCTGCACTTTTGATTTAATATCTCTGTAATCTGTACAACCGTGTTGATTCTCATTCTTGTTGTGTGATATGGCCGAATATCTGTCAGTGTTGACTTCAGTTTATAGTGAAATCCTTTGTCTAGAGGCCTATCTGTTTTCTTATTGAGAGAAAGTGAACAGAACTGGTTTAATCTAGCCAGGGTATTCCTGCATCTGTTATTGTTTGGATAATTGGCCTAGTTTCTGTTCTGTGCCTTAAATAGCCAGTGTTTTAAATCAGATATACCTGTTGCTCAGGCTGCTGCAGAGAGACTGACCTACTGTCAGCTGTGATATTGAGAAAAAATATGAAGCAGTTATTAGGCTTTCTGGTGACCAGCAGTTTCTAGGAAATTATGTCCCTATGCTCCTTCTCTCACCATAATTAAAACAGAAACACTAATCCCAAGATGACTACAGAATGTGGGCTCTCCAATAATTAGCGGTCTTGGAGTAGATGTTGCAGATTTTAAATGTAAGACAGAAAAAGGGGTTAATATCCTAACAGTTGCCAGTGTGCACTAAGCAGTCAGATAAGAAAGGGGATAACTTAAGGTTTAGCTGTGTAAGTGGAGAGCTAATATTAAAAGAGCAAGACAGATTGGAAGGGGGTGGGCACTTTGTATTCTGGTTCTACGGAATACAGTGGGGTGGCCAATAAATTTAAATAGTTAAAGGGGATCTATTTCACAAAATGATAATTTCAAGTTTACTCACAATAGCCAATGAAAGAAGAAAGGAAAGGAGATATGTTGTCAAATTAACATAACGGACAGGCAACTAGAAAAACAATTGAGTTTAAAAACACAACGGCACTAGGGTGGGAAGGTGGTAAAAACTTAATTTTTGTGTGACTCATAAAAGACACAATTGTGGTATCTTTCCTAGTTAAAATAAACAATTAAAAGCAAAATACAAGTAAAGCACAGAGTAAAGAAATTAATCACAATATACAACATAGAAGAAGGGAATAAATAAAGCAAAACAAAATACAAGAAAGAAAAAACAAACTAACCTCTCCCTCACAGCAGTTGTGGCAGAGTCTGGGTGAGCTTTACCAGTAAAGCCTTGAAATGTTTTATTTTACCCCTTAAATATAATGTTTAATTCCTAGCTCCACTCAGTTCACAGGTAATTAACCTTATCTGACCTGTTCTAATTTTTGTGATTCACAAGAGACACAACTGTTGTCTCTTTACCAGTTTAAATATGCAATTAAATGCAGAAATCAATTAAAATACAATGTAAATTAAATATCACAATATAGAAAATAGAAGGTAATAAAGTTATACAAAATACAAGAAAGCAAAAACAAAGAAATTTTCCCTTACAGCAAGTTGTGGCAGAGTCTGGGTGAGTTTTTCCAGTAAAGCTTTGGAATGTTTTATTTTACCCTTTTGGGTCTTATGGTATATGATGCTAGTGATGTTTACACAATTTCATGTAGCTCATCCAAAGCTACCAATAAAGCACATTTAAATTATTTCTTCATAACAATAGTGGGTACACATAGTCAACAAAGTACCTATAACCGCTGGCAGAGATGGAGGGCTATCTGTGGATGAAAGAGCTTTATGCTCTTGTAATCTGGTCATTTTTTCATCAGTCTTTTATTTTGGCTTTTTAGGACTAGTGTGCATTTGTGTGAGTGAGTTTATTTGGAATGCTTTGGTGACTGTGTGTGTTTAAAATCAAATTTAAAATACTCAACTTTGGTCATTATTTATTTGGTTTTGGTCATTTATCTGAGAAGAATGCAGTCAACAATGTAGCTATAATTGCTGGGTTTACTCACATTTGAGGTAAACATGTCTATCACCAGTACACCCACAACCTGTTCAGATCCAAAATAACATCTGCGTTTAGCATCCATTCATGGAGGTCTGCTGAGATCCTTTTACCCTGTCTGTAATGCATTCTACTTTGAAGGGATGTAGGTTGCAGTTAGTTTTGAAAGCAGGAGTAACACTATTTCCCAGGCTTGCATGGCCAGACTACACAGCAAGTAAGAGTGAGCATCTCTTTGCCTGCCAATGTACATCAGACTTGTATTGTCCATCTTCACTTGTAGAACTCCTCGCTGCATGGAGGTGGTGAAGGCATTCAAGGCAAGGACTGAAAATTAATCATCTCATTGTGGCATGTGTTTTTCATTATTTTGCCTCTCAAAAGCCCCCAGGCAAGGTATGAGAAATCTGTGATGAGACATTGTAGGATAAAGTGCTCAGAAGGGTATTCCTTGATTCTTAGGGCACTAATGAATCTACCCATGAGATCTCGATCTTCATACAAGAAATAATAGGAATTTTGGTCTCGAACTGGTGGGTGTTGTACCACCTTGCTCCTTGGGTATGGCTAGAGTTTAACCATGTGCAAGCATACTTATGGAATCATAATAATTCAAAGATGCTATGAAGTCCAGAAATCTAAGAAATTTCCTGGCAGTGATCTGTGTCTACTGCACAGCACCGGTTCATAGGGGTCTCTCTGCCCTGAGGAAATATGGCTGTGCTCAGGGAAGAGTCCAGGCACACCCCCTGGAAAATTAGTTTATGACAGCAGTGCAGACATGACCTTTCTGTGCCAATTGTGAGCTGCATGGGGATATGGAGATAAGCATCCTTTGAGTCTAGTTACCATGAATTTACTTAAAAGAAGCACCAGTAACAGGATAAGTTCTGAATAAAGCCTTGTCCTTCTTCTCCCACAGAACCCAATCTATAGCCCCTAAGTGGGCTGTCTTATATTATTTCTGAAACAAAAGGGCAGTTTTTCATTAGGAAATTTATAAATAACTCTTAAGCATGGAATGTCTAGAAATAACAATTTGTATCCTTTTTATGAAGTTCAGTACCCAATGATCCTGTGTGACTTCATCACAATTCTTTACAAAGAAGCACAAGTTCCTTTCAACTTTTCTGAGGGGGGGGGAAGTAAAGTACAGAATGGGGCCAGATTAGGGTGGACTTGGGGGACAGAAGGGGAGGGGAAAACCATACTAAGTCATGACTTTTGCCTCTGGGTGTTTCAGCCCTAACAGTCCTTTGGCTCTTGTTTGCCATACTGTCCTAAGAGGCTTGCCTCTAGGTCTTGCTTGCCATTCTGTCATAACTACATTTTCTTCCCTGTGCCAAGTCTAGCACTGTCCTGTTTAGGGTGAGAAGGCCAAGTCTTTGCTGGGAAGTACCTGCTTTACCTTCATGCTAGGGTCTGAAAAAATCTGCTTTACAGACTGGGACATTTTATCCTCCTCTTCCAGTTTCTTAAATTTCTGAGTAGGAGGTCCAAACAGGAGGTCCAACTTCAAAGGGATATTACAGGTCTCTGTTTTAACATTGTCTGGCAGGAGTAAGGCATGTTTCCATATGGCAGACATAGCAGCTTCTGCTGTGTGAGACACATCTACAGCATCACAGCCATGTTAGTGCTTGGCCACATGAAAGGAGAGGTGACAAAAGTCTTGCATCACTTGACTCAAGATACTTGTCTTCAAATCCCTGTGCCTTAACTCTCATCTTTTCCAACAGGGATTTCTGGGAGCTAAGCATGTGGGACTGGCAATTTAAGGCTCAGAAGGAAAGGCTAGGAAAAGTGTAAACATTTTTTCCCAAATCTGTTGAGTGCTCTGATCCATTTATCACTGGGAATGTGATTCCTTTTTGGAACTGAGGTAGCTCCCTTGCTGACATCCAGGGACATAATATCTGGATCTGTCAATGGACTTCCATAAAGATACTTATGAAGTCCTTCAACTTGCATAACTGGTCAGGCTCCCTACAAGCAGAGAAATGGGAGTCAGGCTCCATATATGTGTTGCTGAACTTCTCATCCAGGGCAACTATCACTGGAGGGACTGCTACAAGCTTAGGTTCTGGCAAGCCTGTGTAAGCCCTGCACCTTTGATGGGCTTCAGAGTACTCTTTATTTTCCCATTGGAACACCTCCTTCATTCTGTGAAGGGTGTCCCAAAGGAAAAGTTCTCTGGAGGAGTTGCAAAGGACAAGATGTCTTCAGTGTCAGAGTCATAATTTTCAGTAGCAAGGATCTGATTCTTCAGCCTGTACATCATGGGTGCCTGAATCTTCTCTAGGAGTCACCCTTATATTTTTAGAGGAAGGGGCTCGTGACACTGCAGGTACATCAGTGCCTGGCCTTCTACTCTTTCGGAAAATCACCCACTAGCTCAGCTAATGAATCTGTGGAATGCCAGGAACTGCAATGGGAAGAGTTACTGGCCAAATTAGGCTGATGCTTGCAGGCATGTGCCATTTTGTACTTCAGTGTTTTATGCCTCACTACTTTGGGAACTGCTGCCATGGCAAGCAGGCAGGGATACAGGAACCTCCTTGTATACAAAAATACTGGAAATTTTACATTCATCTTCAGGAATTACAATGCACACTTCAGATGCCTAAAGTCCTTAAATTATGGGAAGTTATTCAGGTGTGCTGGTCCAGGTGGAAGAATGAAAAGCCTTGGCTAAGAAGAAATCTGCAGCTGGGGCTGCAAAAGTACCACAATGCATGCAGGACCACCAGACCCAAGAAATCCTGAGTCATATTTTCTTGGTTTCTTGAGACTTCTCCATCTCCTTGCTATGCTTTTCTTAGGCAGAAGACTTCAGAAGGCTTTGGCAGATGCCATGATGGTATGGAACTAGGCTCACATCCTTTTTTTGGAAGGAAACTCCAGCAGAGACTTTTGTCTATGATCGATTGTCCTTGGGGTGAATGAAACAGATTGTGGACAGAAATCCACATTGTGGTCTAGGCTGAGGCAGAATAGACCCTTTGAATGGCAGTCCCTTGTTGGGGATTTGCTTATCATGTACCTCATAATTATTTAACATTAATAAATTATGCTGTACTAGATTCAGAATCAGAAATTATGCAAAAATAATGAAGCAATACAGAGTGATGAAAGAAATCCCCTATGGGGTACTTATCCTGAACTGCTATTGGATGCAAGCCAAGCCTAGGAAAGGGTAATGCTCAGGAAGTCAGGCCACCCACAAGCTACAAATATGGAGGATATCCCACATGTGAGGTATGCAACAACTAATATTATTAAGAACATCTTGCTAATGTTTTTTCTTAAATAGTACTTTTTTTACAGTGTGTGATTGTCTTTACATGCTACAAAGTAATGTT
This sequence comes from Protopterus annectens, assembly GCF_019279795.1. NCBI lineage: Eukaryota > Metazoa > Chordata > Ceratodontiformes > Protopteridae > Protopterus > Protopterus annectens. The sequence continues at coordinate 1,120,250,732 of NC_056737.1, read as the reverse complement.
TTCTCAGTTATTTTTATATGTAATAGGGATTATAAACAGCTGCTGCTGTTCTTCTTTTTTCTTTTCTTTCTCCCTTATCCTTTCTTTCTTCCTGTTCAATTTTAAGAAACATAGGCACTGCACTGTAAAAGAAGAACTCTGATTAAAAAAGCATGACAAGAAAAATTAATGTGTTTTTTCTCATTCTTACATAGGGGAATGACTGGATTAAGGACCTTAGATTTATTTGGTAACCAAGTTTTAAGAGAGAACAAGTACATTTTAAAGAATATTGAATATTATGAGGCTTTTTTCCTAGCAAATACAAGTTTGCTTTGTAGCAATTCTCCAGCTGATCTTCATGTTTCCAATGAAACAATCTGATAAAGAGAAACTGGCTGCCTGGTTTTCGTGTCTCCATGGAGACAATCTGATAAAGAGAAATTGGCTACAGTCTGGTATAGAGTGATTGGCTAAGGAAAAAAGAAAAAAGACATTGGCTAGGATATAATGTTCTCTGGAAGCATGCAGGGGTTTTCCACCTGAGAGAGCTATAAAGCTAAGACAAAACCAATTAGCTTAGTAGAAGCACAATGATATATCATGTGTTTTGGTATGCATAACATTTCTTTTACATTAAACAAGTCTGTGAGTGTAGCTGCCATTTTGGGACTTTTATTCCTATTAGGAGGGTAAAACCAGTACTTGAAGATGTACATAGTCTTGTCTGTTAGTATTAAGTTAATAGGTTTTAGGGGGTATTGAGGTGTTTTTGCTATTTTGTTTGGGGTTTTTCAATAAAACAGAAGGTTTTGTAAGATGTGACATAGGCTCAAATGGATATGACAATAAACAACTGAATATAAATTCAACCTGCCAAATAATGTATGCATGTAACACAAAAGCTGGAACTAGACATTTAGCAAAAAAGGTGTTATATATAAAAGATGGGAGTAATAACTTTGTAATGCAATGATACTTTCTGCAATGTCTTTAAAAGTCAACGGTCTCACAGATAAATACAAAAGAGAAAGAGTAGTGAACTACATTAAAATGTAGAGTGCAAATAGTTGTTACAGGAGACACACTTAGAAAGTACAACTGTGTACACTTACCATAAATGTAGATGTTTTAGTGTATTCATTTTTGCAGTCCTGACAGTTGGGATTTCCTGCTGTGAAAACCCTTGACTGGCTTGACTACCAGAGAAACTTATTTCACCTCCCAGGCTGGCAGACACCTTAACCAACATCAGTATGTTCAGGTATAAAGAGAGCCAGGATGCGTTATCACTTCAGTATTTTCATGGCCCCATGAAGGAGGAGCCCAGAGTTAAGCAAAGGAGAATAAAGAAGGGGGTAACTAACTGAAGGAAGCCTGGGGAAGGCCCAAGGTCACCATACTTGGAAATTCTAGGCCTACCTAGTAGGCCAAGGGGGAAGGAGGGAGGGGAAACAAGACTGCAACAGTGAATACACTCAAACATCTACATTTATGGTAAGCGTACACAACTACAGTATGTTCTTTGGGTTTCACTGTTGCAGTCCTGACACTTGGGAAGATTCCCAAAGCTTTGCTGAGCATTGATGGAGATCCAGTAGAGGAGGGGATCCCCTGCAGGACTGCAGAGGCAAATCCTGCTCTGGATTTAGAGAAAGCTGTGATGTGTTAGTACCTTCTGAATGTATGCACAGGAGACCAAGTGGCTGCTTCCAGAATGTCTTTGGTGGGTACCCCTTAAGGAAGGCTGCTGAAGTAAATTTGGCCCTGGTAGAGTGAGGTCTAACCAAATCTGGGTTTTTTTTTTTTTTTTTTTTTGCCATGATGGCTATAGCAGAAGGAAATGCAGTAAGAAATCTATTTGGAGACGGTCCATTTAGAAGTTTATTTCCCTTCAGATCTTCGGGCAAAGGTTATGAACAGTTGATCTGATGTCCTAAAGGACTTTGTCCTGTCTATGTAGAAATGTAACATTCTGTGTATATCCAGGGAGTGCACTAATCTTTCTCTCTTGTTATGAGGATTGGAAAAGAAGGCAGTTAGATGGATGGCTTGATTCAAAGACACATTGGTTTCCACCTTAGACATAAAGGAAGGGCTATTCCTGAGGGAAACCCTGTCTTTATGGAAGATGATGAAAGGCTCTACTGCCATTAGGGGCTGTAACTGTAAGAGACTTCTAGCTGAGGTAATGGCTAAAAGAACAGCAGTCTCCCAAGTGAGGAATTTTAAATAGGAATTTGTTGCAGGTTCAAATGGAGGCAAATTCAAATTTTCCAGCACATAGTTGAAAGTTCCTTGGAGGTGTGGGTTTCCTCCTGAGGGGTGTAATGTGAATGACACCCCTAAATAACTGTATCAAGAGGGGTGTGAAACGATTGGGGGAGAACAGGAATGTGAACTGAGATGGCTGAGGCATGTATTTCTATAGAGGAATAGGAAAGGCCTTTATCCACTATACTGGGCAGGTACTCCAGGATGGATGAAATGTTAGCTAAGCTCGACTCAAGGTGGTTACTCCGGCACCAAGCAGATAATCTTTTTTTATTTGGCTGCATAAGATTTCCTTGTGCTAGCTTTCTGGATTCCTTTAGAATGTTTTCCACCTTTTAACTTAAGTTGGTGTAATAGGTGCTGGAGGAATAATCCAGGCTGACAGGTTTAGGGTCTGCAGATTGGGGTGCATTATCCTCCCTTTGTCTTGGGTGAGGAGGTCAGTCCTCAGTAGTAACTGCCAAAGTTTCTGATTGGTGAGCTGGAGGAGAGGAAACCAGTATTTCCTGGGCCAGTTTGGAGCTATCAGAATGGTCATTGGTCCCTCTTCTCTTATTTTTAGAAGGACTTGAGGCAGAAGAGGTGGGGGGGTAAGCGTAAATAAAGAGGTGAATCCATGGGAAGGAGAAGGCATATGTTCTCCATGCTGCCTTTCTTGTCCTAGTACAGAATTTCTCCAGCTGAGCATTGTCTTCACTGGCAAAGAGGTCCACCTGAGGAGTACCCCAATTTTGAGTTATGCTATGGAAAATATTTCAGTGTAGTTGCCACTCATAGGGGTCTGTCAAGTTCCTGCTGAGGTGATCTGCAACAGTGTTTTGTACCCCTAGCATATATTGCACTAGGAGGTGTAGTCCCATGGAGTGTGCAGTCTCCCAGATTTGCATGGCTAAACGGCACAGGCTATAGCAGTGTGTGCCTCTTTGTCTATGCACCATGTCTCTATTGTCTGTGCTACCAGCACCCCTGGTATCCATTTCTCTTTGAAGGCCATAGGCCTTCTAGAACTGCCATGATTTATTTCCAATTTATGTACCTTTCCTTGCTCTGGGAATCCCACAACCCATGGGTTTGGAAATGGTGGGTATGGAGACCCCATGTGATGTCTGAGGCATCTGTGGTGAGGGTTTGCCCTTGAGGAGAGAATTTGATGGTCAAGCCCTGATTCTGGGTGCAAGCCTGTCCCCACCATGCAAGCTCTTGTTTGAGGCAAGATATCAGGTGTATGCTGGCTAGTAGTACCATGAAGAAACAGGATGCCATGTACTCCAGAGCACCAAGGAATTGTCTGGCTGTTATATACTGTTTGAGCTGTAAGTTCTGGAAGAAACTGGTCAAAAAGGTGATATTGTTCAAGGTTTTTGGAGTGGAGTCCAGGAGCGCCCCTAGGAAAACCATCTGTATAGATGGTACAGTGATGGAGTTCTTTAGGTTTAGAGTGAACCCCATGGAAGTTAGGAGGTCCTGTGTAAATTTCAGGTCTTTGAGAATCTGTAACTGGTTTGAGGTCTGTATTAGGAAATCATCCAGGTAAGGGTAAATCTGGACCCCTTTGGTCTTGCAGTAAGCAATGGCAGGAGCTAGGCACTTTGTGAAAACCCTTGGTGCAGTAGCCAGTCCAAAGGGCAGAGCAGAAAACTTATAATGACTGGAACTTGCTCTGAAGTGAAGAAAGCTTCTGTGCAAGTTTGAGATGGATATGTGAAGGTAGGCATCTTTTAGGTCTAAAGACTCCATGAATGTCTGAAGGTGCTAACATGGGGAGTAGTTTCTACAGGGTCAACATTTTGAATTCTGGTACCCTGAGAAAAAGGTGTAAACTGGACAGGTCCTGAATGGAATGCAAAGACCCTTTTTTTCTGGGCAACAGGAAGAGTATTGAGTGAAGTCCTTTCCATTTTTGATGTTCTGAAACTGGTTCCACTGCTCCATGGGAACACAAATTTTGAATTTGTTTTAGAGTCTGAGTTTTTTGATTAGGGGTTGGGAGGATGGCCTAATGGCTAAGGTGTTTGTCTTACAAACACAAGGTACAGGGTTTGAATCTCGCAGGGGATAATTGTCTAGGCTTAAAATGGCTCGCAAGGGCAGTTAGCCTAGTACCAATCTATGAATCTATGAATCTATGAATCTGGCTATCCTGAAAATTTTAAGGGCTCTTTGAAGGTGAGTTTGTAACCATGAGCAATAATATTTAGAACCCGATGGTCTGAGGTAATATGGGTCCAGTTTTGATAGAAAAAGGACAGTCTTCCTCCTAGTTTTGGGGTGGAGCTGGAGAGGGGGATGGAACAGGAGAGTCTTAATTACTGTCTGGCAGGGGCAGGTGTCCTAGAACTCCCTTGTCTGTGTCAGTCAAGTCCACTGCCTAGATCTTTACTGCTGTGGTCTATGCCTGGGAGTTCTGTTCCTCTGAATATTTCTCTGTTTACTCATAGACTGGGTGGGAAAGGACCAATGTTTGGCTGGAAAATGCCTGCTGACCCTGGGGGGGGGTGGGGGGTTGCACCTTTAGACAGTCCTTTACTGTTTGTATAGATTTTGCCTTGTCCTCCATCTTTTTGAACACTGCTTCAGCTTTATGGCCAAAAAGGCATTCTTTGTCAAGGGGGCATCCAGGAGATTAGCTTGTACCTGGTCTGGGAGGGGATGCTCCCTAAGCCAAGCATGTCTCCTGATCCCTGTACCAGTGACAGCTGCCCTGCAGGAGGCCCCAATGGTATCATATCCACAGTGAAGGGAGTGTTTTACCAGTTAAAAACTAGAGTGGCACAGGTCAAAAAGTTCCTTAGAAAGGTTTTTATCCTCTAGACCAGAGAGCTTTTAAGTGTACACTTTCTTTTCAAATCTATCAAGTGTCCTACTTTCTTTGTCAGTAGGTAAAGGGTTCCTAGAGGTACTGGTCCTAGACCCCTTAAGGCCAAGGGTGACCACTTCATGGTCAGCAGTTGGATTTTTCAACAGATACTTATGAGAGTCCTGGACCCTGTAAAACTGGTCAGGCTTTCTAGGTGCAGGAAGAAGCTAGTCTGGTTTTAAGGAAGCATCCTGGAAAAACATCTTCCACTCCTTCCAGGATAGGTGGGATTGCTAGAAGCTTATGCTCAGGGAGGTCCAGGGACTCCGACTCTCTTTTTGGCCTGTGGATATTCTTCCGCTTCCCACTGGAAATGTTGTCTCACTGCAGGAAGTCTCTCCAAAGGTAAGGTCTTCAGGAGGAGAGGCATAGGGGGTGAATTTCCTCTGAATCTGATTACTCATAAGAGGTGTAAGTGGGGCCTTCCTCAGAAGCAGAGCCTTCCAAATCAGACTTTTCTTCTGAATGCAGTAGGTCAGGGAGGAATACAGGGTGGATGTCTCTTTTTCTTTTCCCTGGGGTTTTATCCCCTGAAGTCTGTCTGGATCTTACAATGTTAATAAGGTCTTCAGCCACTCGGATCAAATCCTGTTGGTGTCCCTGAAACTGGGAGCCCATAGGCCTAGGGGAAGACCCTGCCACAATGCCTTTCTTTGGTGTGGGTTTGGTCTTGGGTCTAGGAGCATCCAACGTCCTGGCGCCTGACTTTCTAGTTTGTAGATGCACTGGAATGGCCCTAGGCCAAGAAGAGTCTCTGGTTAGCAGTCGCTCATCAGAAGCAGGGGCCTGCTGAGCAGTCTTGGACCCAACCTTACAGCTGAAGATGTGAGCTGTAGAAGTTGAAGGGACCAGAGGCATGTCCGACTCCAAATGGGTCTCGACTGAGGTCAAAGTGCACTGTGGAAGTGCCTCACCTTCCTCAACAATCACAAGTCTAGTAGGCAAGTCAGGGGTGAGTGAGTGTCGTCCGTGGACCTTGGCTTTTATTTCTTTTCATTTTTGCGCTTAGGTACATCAACAAGCTCAAAGCGACCAGTGCACACCACAGTACATGACTGCACAGATTCCTGCTTCAGAAAACAAGCTAAAAACTCTGCTCTATGCCTAACAGTTCTAGTATTAAACTTAGCACAGAAACGACAGGGACGTCGTGGTCTGGGCCTAAACAGAAGTCTCTGTGTGGAATTTGTTTACCACTGCGGAAACAACTATTAACTTTATCTGACAAGAGTCAAGGAAAAAAGAAGAGAGTTCCCCAAAGGGGTAGTTATCTTTCCGATGATAACTTCTCTCTGGTGTGAACCAACCAACACACTTGAAATCTGCTTTGGGCTCCAGCGGCAAGAAAAGAGTGAAGTGATGATGCAGGATGGCTCCCTTTATACCTGAGCGTACTGACGTCATTTAAGTTATTTGCCAGCCTGAGAGGGAAAATAAGTTTCTCTGAGAAACGGGCAGGTTGAGGGCTTTCACAGCAGGAAATCCCAACTGTCAGGACTGCAAAAGTGAGACATGAAGAACATCTGAATGTAAATTTCATACAGAAAGGTTTTCAGAATGGTTATTCAGCAGAATAACTGGAACAAAGGAAAAGAGGAGTACTTATATTAATTGCAAGAGGAGCTCCACAGTGACAGAAGAGGATAAAAAGATAATGGCAGACTTGTAGTGCTAAGGGGCTACTGGCAAGAGAGGAGGATACACAGGCATGTATTTATATTCCACCTGAAATGCTATAATGCAGCTTAAGAAAATTCTGGGAGAAATAATCAGCTTTCAGCAAGGAATATTCCTTGTAGGTGGGGACTGGAATGTGATTTTCAGCAGTGAAGATATGTCTGGGAGGCCCAGAAGGGAAAGTATAACAAAGGAGGGTAGATTTTTGAAGACATTTATGAAAAAATTTGAATTCAGTAATAGGAGTTCAGAGTTAATCTACATAATATTCCCCAAGATACAAAAACTGGGCTAGGCTACACAGAATTTACATTTCACAAGAACATGTGCCTTTAATTGAAGGTCTTGATACACACCCTATAACTATTTCAGATCATGTGCCAATAACTAAAATAAAAACAAAGGGTGATGAAATAAAAATGACACACTGGCACTTTTCCACATATCTGTTGAAAACAGAAGAATTTAAGGAATGGGTAGTGGAGATTATTCAGGAGCTATTAGGATAGAAATTTCTTCTGAAAATATAATTAGGGAGCGGGACAAAATTAAGGTGTAGTTTAAAAATAGGGTGGAAATGAAAGGGAGCTATGGTTAAGGAGTAATGACAATTATTCAGTGGGACTGACAGATGTTAAAGTATTGCAGAATAGGGGGAATCTCACAGAACAAGAGGAGGATCAACTGTAGAATGCTACACAGAAAATAAGGAATTACCTCAACAATATGCAAGAGTTTAGAAAGATTGCTGTTAAGCAACTGTTTTTTTTTTTTGATAATACTAGCGCAAAAACTTTTAACACGACGACTCAGGCAACAGAAAGTAGAAGGGGCTGTCGCCAAGCTTAGGGATCCTATAACAAGGAAGGTAACAAGGGATCCTGTAGAGATATTAGAAATATTTCAGAAATTCTATGAAAGTCTGTATAAAGCAAAGAAGTATGGAAATCAAGAAAAGGTACAAATGGAAATGTTAATGGAAGAATTAAATATGCCAAGGTAAGAGGTAGATGAGGCTCAATTACTAACAGGATAGCAGGAAATGAGATAAAAATTGTGATGTATAACCAGTCTACAGGAAAGTCCCCAGGAAAAGATGGTATTCCTGTGGAAGTTTGGAAGTTTAGGAGGGAAAAAAATCTGATAAAGATCTGGAAGTTTTAACAGTACTTTAGGTGGAGAAGTAGCAACATCCTGGAAGAAACTGGTGGTAGCTGTAACACCTAAAGAGGGGTAAAGATCCATCAGACCCAACTTCATACAGGTTCATTTCAATACTAAAAGTACAGTTGTGTACCTACCATAAATGTAGATGTTCGAGTGTATTCACTGTTGCAGTCATTACACTTGGGTTATCCTGCTGGCAGGCGACCCGCAGTCAGCCTGAGTTCCAAAGTCTTGGTTTGGCGTCAGTTGCTGTCGCTTCTTCCCTGATGTCAATGCACCAGGGGTATAAAAATTGCAACCAACGCCATTTTCTTCAGTTTTTCTTGCCCCAGATGTCAGGTGCCCCCAGACAGGAAGGCTGTGAAAATAAAATTGTGCCAAAAAACATGCATATATTACTATAAACATTTCCTTCATCTACAAGCAAATACACCACATAGGTAGTATAGAGATGAGAAGTACAGAAAAGTCCCAGCAATGAAAAAGGGGGATGGTGGGTGGGTAACCTGGACTGCAACAGTGAATACACTCGAACATCTACATTTATGGTAAGTACACAACTGTACTATGTTCATCGTGTTTCACTGTTGCAGTCATTACACTTGGGTAGAATCCCAAAGCTGAGGTTGGGTGGCTGGGTCTAAATTGGATTTGCAGAGGCTAACAAGCCCTGCAGAACTGCAGTGGCAAAGCCTGCTCTGGATTTAGAGTAGAGAGGTAAGTGGTAGTGCTTGGTGAAAGTGTGCACTGAGCTCCAGGTTGCAGCTTCTAAAATGTCTTTGGTTGGTACTCCACTGAGGAAAGCTGCTGAAGTGGCTGCTGCTCTGGTAGAATGAGGCCTAACGCCCTTACGCACTGATTTGCCATGTTGTGCATAACAGAAGCGGATGCAGTGTCCTATCCATTTTGAGACTGTCTGCTTTGTAATAGGCTTTCCTTGAGATCCTGCAGCATATGCTACAAACAGTTGCTCAGTTCTTCTGAAAGCTTTTGTTTTGTCCAAGTAGAATGTCTGTGTATATCCAAAGCGTGCAGAATTCTCTCTCCTTTATTCTGGGGATTTGGGTAAAAAGTAGGTAAATGAATGGTTTGGTTTAAGGCCACATTGGAGACCACTTTTGGCATGAATGTTGGGTTTGTCCTAAGAGAAACCCTGTCCTGATGAAAAATGAGGAAAGGTTCCACAGCCATTAATGCCAGTAACTCTGAGACTCTTCTTGCTGAAGTTATTGCTAGGAGCAGAACAGTTTTCCATGACAAGAATTTTAGATCAGCTGTGTTGGCTGGTTCAAAAGGAGGCAGTGTGAGCTTTTCTAAAACAAAATTGAGGTCCCAAGTAGGTACTGGTGCTCTCCTTGGGGGTCTTATATTTTTTTGCCCCTCTGAGGTACTGTCGTAGTAGAGGATGTGAAAAAATAGGAGGTTCCGTATTGTAATGAGCTGAAATGGCAGAGGCATGGATTTTAACAGATGAGAAAGATAAGCCTTTGTCCAGCATCTCAGTTAGGTATTGTAAAATCTGAGGTATGTTAGGGACAAGTGGTTCGAGCCCTTGTGCCTGGTTCCAAGCACAGAATCTCTTCCATTTTTCTGCATAAGATTTACTAGTGCTGGGCCTCCTTGCTTCTAAAATGACATCCATAACAGCTTTAGAGAGAGGTGCAGTCTGAGTGGCTACATTATCTGCCATGCTGCCAGGTTTAAGGTTCTGAGTTGACTGTGCAGAATCTGATTGATTTGTTGTTTCAGAAGATGAGGAATTTGATGCAGAAGCCAAGCTGGGCCTTGCGACAAACTCTTTAGGATTGGGTACCAGTGCTGGTGTGGCCAGTCTGGTGCAATGAGGATCATTTTTGGCCTTTCTTGTCTGACTTTTAGTAGCACCTTGGTGAGAAGAGGCATCGGAAGGAAAGCATAGACTGTCAGGCCTTTCCAGCTGAATGATAGAGCATCCACTTTCCATGCTTGAGAGTGATAAGTTCTTGTGCAAAATTTCTGTATTTGGTAATTGTGAGGGGAGGCAAAAAGATCCATGTCTGGGTGTCCCCATTTCCTTGTTATCATGCTGAACACTTGTGGATTTAGCTTCCATTCATGAGGATCCATGAGATTTCTGCTTAGTTCGTCTGCCAGTGTATTTTTTTGTTCCTGGCAGGAATTGTGCCTGCAGATGTACTTGCTAGGTCAGTGCTGTGTTCCACAAAGTCATGGCTTGTCTGCATAGGGGGTAGAAATGTGTGCCCCCTTGCTTGTTTATGTACCACATAACTGTGGTATTGTCCGTCTTTATTAATAGTTGTCCTGGATGTATTAGGTCCTTGAAAGCTGTCAGGGCATTCTGTGCAGCTAGCATCTCTTTTTGATTGATGTGAAGATGCGTTTGTTCCTTGGCCCACGTGCCCTGAATACATTTTCCTGCCATACGTGCCCCCCAGGCATAATCCGATGCATCCATTATTATTGTCTGCCTGGCTGTAAGGTGAAAGGCTGTCCCTTGTTGTGGTGACAGGCCTGGGACCACCATCGAAACTCCTGTTGTAGGCAGGGAATTAAAGTTATGATTGTCTCCAGGCTGTGACAATGCTGAGTCCAAACACTTTTTTAGATACCACTGTAGTTTCCTCATATGCAGTTTTGCATATGGAATTAGTAGAATGCAGGATGCCATGAAGCCCAGGGCCTGCAGAATTTTTCTTGCAGGGAGCTGGGTTTTTGTTGCCATTATTTGAAAGTAATGAGTCAGTTGCCTTTGCTTGTCTGGCGTGAGATAAGCCATCTGGGCAGTTGTATTTAAGCTTGCACCCAGGAATATTATCTCTTGAGAGGGCACTAGTTTTGATTTCTTTTCATTTACTGTGTACCCTAGGCAAATTAGCAATCTTTTTACAAATGCCAGATCCTTTAGAAGAATATCCTTGCTCTCTGCTTGAATAAGGCAGTCGTCCAAGTAGGGATATATTTGAATTCCTTTTTGTCTGCAAAATGCAATTACTGGTGCCAGGCATTTTGTGAAGACCCTGGGCACAGTAGATAAGCCAAATGGCAGTGCAGAGAATTGGTAATGCATTGAGCCTGCTATGAATCTGAGGTATCTTCTGCAAGATTATCTGATTGGAACATGCAGGTATGCCTCCTTGAGGTCCAAAGTAACTAGCCAAGCCTTCTTGCCCAGTATGGGGAGAAGTTGCTGTAGTGTTAACATTTTGAATTTTGGAATATCCAGGAAAGTATTTAGGATTGACAGGTCCAGTACTGGTCTCCAGGCTTTGTCCTTTCTGGGTACTAAGAAAAGTCTTGAGTAAAATCCTTATCCCTGTTCTTGTTGTGGAACTTTTTGAATTGCTCCCATGTCCATAAGAGCAGCAATCTGTTTTTGTGCCTCTGTCCATTGGTTTTGTGGCAGGTATGGCATACCTTTTGGTTTTGGAAGTGTGTGGAAGTGGAACCTGTAACCCTGAGAAACAATATTCAGCATCCATTTGTCCTGGGTGATCATGTGCCAATTTCTTGAGAAAAGTGCTAGCTTTCACCCTAGGGGTGGTGTCAAAAGGTAAGTGCTTGGCATTTGCAGAGGGAAGTCATTGGGACTGTTTCCTATAAGGTTGTGACTCGTCTTCCCCTCCTTTAGGGGCTGAAGCACCCCATTGTTTAGGTCTGTAAGAGCCTTGGGGCTGAGATCTGCCTCTTGGGCATCTGTATCTGCCTCTTTGTGGCCTGTCTGACACTGGAAAGGACCAATTTTTTGAAGGCCAGTTTCTACTAAATGTAGATGGTTGAACCTGTAAGAAATCTTTCACTGTCTGCATTGACTTTGCTTTATCCTCCATTTTCTTTAACACCTCTTCTGCCTTAACACCAAACAAAGTATCATGCTGTAATGGAGCATCCAATAATTTTACTTTAACATGGTCAGGTAAACTTTGTTCTTTCAACTAAGCATGCCTTTGAATAACAGAGCCTGTAACTGCAGCTCTACAAGAAGCCTCTAATGAATCAAAACCACATTGCAGAGTATGCTTTCCCACTTGTTCAACTGCATGCAATAAATCCTGCATTTCCTTACTGTCAGGACTTTCTGTATTTGAAACCATTTTCTGCTTTAACAATGACATGAGGTACTGTTGATATTTAAGCATGTGAAACTGACAGTTTAAAGCTCTTACAGCTAAAGTAGCAGAAGTGTAAACTTTTTCCCTCATCTGTCCAGAGCTCTGGAATCCCTATCCGAGGGTACAGGATTTTTAGCAGTGGAAGTCTTAACCCCTTTAGGACCCTGAGAAATTGTTTCTGGGTCTACAGCGGGGTTTTTGTAAAGAAATTTATGAGAGTCAGGGACCCTGTAGTACCTGTCTGGCTTGACTGGTGCAGGGGGTAAAGAATCAGGAGACAGGCTGGATTCAGAAAAAACATCATCCACAATATCAAGCACAGGGGAGATAGCCAGGGGCCTGTGCTGAGGCAATAATATGAAGTCTCTGAGCCTTTTCTTGGATTCTGAATAATCCTGGCTCTCCCAATGGAAATGCTCCCTCATGGTGTGCAGGGTTTCCACAAAAGAATAATCCTCAGGTGGAGAGGCTGAAGGTATGGACTCTTCTGCATCAGAGTCCTCATAGGGAGGGAGAGAATATCCCTGATCCAAAGAGGAATCAGAAGAAATGGAAACCTGGTCAGAGGAGTCATAATCAGTGTCTTGCCTAGGCCTTTTGTCAGGAGGGGGATGGGAACGCCTGATTAAAGTAATTAGGTCTTCGGCCATTTTAAGCATCTTTGGCATGGATGACTGTTCTGGAGAATGCTTTACTTGTTTCCTTGTCTTTAATGGTGGTTTTGACTATGCCTTTGCTGCTGTAGTGGGCTTAACTGTAAGCTGTGAAGGTCTGAAAACACCCTTAGAAGCCGATGACTGCTCAGTAGCTCCGGACTCATCTGAGGGTATAGATTCCGTAGGCCCAATACCATGCGTTTCCACAGGCCTCGGTGTCTCCACGTGGCTGTCGGTTACAGCCTGTGGCTCTGAAGTAGCGGGTGTCAGGGGCTGCGAAAGTGCTTCACTGAGAACCAGCGACTGGCCTAGAAGAGGCTTCGCCGTCGGTTCTGGACCTCGGATGCCTGTCCTTTTCTTTGTCTTTGCGTTTTTTATAAGTTCCGGTCATCGGTTGTTCTGACGGCATTATGTACTTAAACCTTCGGCCAAAATAATGTAAAGCAAAATCAAACTGACATTTAATAATGCGTTTATTGAATCTAGCACAAAACCGACAGCTAGTAACGTCGTGGTCAGGGCCTAGGCAAGGAATACAGTAAGAGTGAAAGTCCTTATGAGGTATTTGCTTCCCACAAGAAATACAATTATTAACTTTTACTGACATCGGTCTGGAGCAAGAAAAAGTTTCCCCAATGGGGTACTTAGCTTTATTGAAGACTTCTGTTCTGAAACTCAATTTTGAAAATCTCAGGAGTCGGCCGACCGACACTTGCGAACTGCTTTTGCTTCGTGCACGGCGTGGGAAGAAGGACTGAAGAAAATGGAGTCGGCTGCAACTTTTATACCCCTGGTGCACTGACGTCAGGGAAAAAGTGACAGCAACCGACACCGGACCAAGATTTTGGAACTCAAGCCGACTGTGGGTCACCTAACAGCAGAATAACCCAAGTGTAATGACTGCAACAGTGAAACACGATGAACATCCATGATTATAAAGTGTTAATGTCTATAATGGCTAAAAGAATGACAAAAGTAATGCCAACATTTATATATATGGATCAATGTAGTTTTCTGGAGGGGAGGTAAACATCTGACATTAACAAAACACTGATGATCCAGAGGGAAGAAGAATGTAAGAAAATACCATTATTGTTGGTGGGTCTTGATGCAGAGAAAGCATTTGACAGAGTAAGCTGGGACTTTATGAGCAGAGCAATGTAAGCATTTGCATTTCCTGAAAAAATTATAAGGTTGATTAGGAGTACATATGAGGGATCAGAGGTGAAAATTAAAGTGGTTGGGGTCCTTTCTGATAATTCTGCTTCAGCATAGGAACCAGGCAGGGGTGTCCTCTTTCCTCTTTATGTGCATTGTATTTAAAACCACTGGCACAGAAAATAAGAGATTCAGAAATTCAAGGATATAATTGGTATGGTAGTCAAGAAAAGCTGGCTGTATTTGCAGATATTATTTTATACCTGACAAAACCAGAAAGAGACATTACAGTGTTGTGGAACATTTTGAGACAGTTTCAAATCTTTTTGTGATACAAAATTAATGAAGCTAAAACCAAGGCAATAGAGGTAAATTATGTACCCACACATGAAGTCGTTCAGCAATAACCTTATTTATGGGGACATGATAAAATGAAGTATTCAGGAGTATGGATTAAAAGTGATTCTGGTGTGGCAGCTAAGGATATGTGGGAAGAGACTAAACATACGATAATATAAAAACTGAGAAAATGGAAGCATTGTTATATGGATATGGATAGTAAAATATAAGCACTCAAAATGTTTTTAGTCCCTTTAGTATTATACACAGGTCAGGCATATTTTTTATCAACCAGAGGAGAAATTGTGGATAGCAATTAATAAAGAGTTGAAGGAATTTATGTGGAGGGGTAGATGGCAACAATCAAGTGGGATAAGCTGATTCTTCCAGTAGAACAGGGTGGATTGAGATTACCCAGTTTGAAGGGGTACTTCAGAGCTATATAGTTAAGGCTCCTATATATAACACAAACAGAAAACTCTAATTCAAAGTGGAAATGGATGATGCTGAAACGGGGAAGATCAAGAAACAAGGAGAGACTGGGACTTTTGATGCAGGGCCTTAAGGAGAATAACAATAATCATACAGAATATTTTATCCATAAAGTAGCAGAAAGTATTCTACGAATTATGCCAACACGGGAATGGCGAAAAGAGATTCTGCCGACAGGGATGACTGCAATTAGGGTATAGACAATAGGCAAGAGGGGGCTAGAATTTATTGGAGAAAACAGGCAAAGGATCCAAGGTATTGGGAGCAAACAACAAGAGAAGGAAAGATGACAGAATGGGAAGATGCCAAGAATTTATATGGATTGCAGGTTAGAGAGTGCCTTCCCTAACAAGGATTTATATCAGAGTATATGCAAAGAGAAATAAATAGGGAGGGTCCTAAATGAAAGACCAGCACTGGTAAGAGTTTTTAGTAGAATCTAGAATAGAAACTGCCATTAAAAAAGGAATAATTAGTGCAGCATATACAATATTGCATGATAACTATAAGAATCAATCAGAGGAGGTTATAAAGGATTGGGAAGAGAGACTGGATAAACAATTCATAAATAAACAATGGGAGGATATATGTATGTCTCCCAAATATGGAACAAAATCTAGAAGCTTTAGGATTTTTGCTTGGAAATATTTACATAGATACTTTAATACCCCAAGTAGACTCCAGAGAATTTTTCCTAAGTTAGATAGCAAATGCTGGAGGTTTGATGGGGAAGAAAGGTAAATGGGAGCATACTTACTGGGAGTAGAGTGAGTTGGTGGACTTTAAGGATGCCCTGCAGGATGTACTGTCAGAGATGCTGGATTGGCAAACTGGTATGATGACAGAGATGATTTTTCTGAGCTATGATACAGAATCAGAATTGCTGAGACATGGTAAAGCCTTGCTGTCGCGAATTATGGTGGCTTCCAAAAAAGCAATTACTAGAAAATGGAAATCAAAATCTAAACCAACTATATTAGAAGTAGTGAATATAGTAACAGAGATAAAACAACTGGAACTGAGATCTTTAAAAAAAGGTAGGAGCAAACTACACAGGAAAAATGGGAATTGTGAGAACAATACATACAGGGGAAGAATGATGTTTAAAAGGAGGCAGGACTTAAAAGAGCTATGTAATATTTGACTGAAAATTATTGGGTAGATTATAAGTGATGTATAATGTTTGCAACTGGGAGTGTGTAGGTATGGTTTGTGATGTAAAATGCTTGCAACTAGGATTGTGTCAGTGTGGTTCATTTTTATTTATATAAATGTATGACTGCTTATGTCGTGATAGTTTGATACAGATGTTTGTTTTAAAAAAAGGGGCAGGAATTGAATAATTTATGTAATGTTGCTTAGATTGCATTATATATAGCAATATATGCAAAGCATGTTTGTTAATCTTAACTTGTTAAAACAGTTTGATTACTTTTATATAAATGTAAATGTGCCTATGTCACAAGTGATAATTTGATAAAATGTTCATTCAAAAAATTGGCAACATCAATCCTGTGCAGTTTTCTGCACGCCTGGCTATAACTGTGATACTGTACTGGATTAAAACCTTTCTGTACAAACTGTATTACTATGTGTTATGAGCATAATTTATGTTTTGTAAGTAAAGTTATGTTTACATCTACGTCTTCAATAATGTATGGTAAATTATGTAAAACTTGCATGGTACACAGCTCTTTGTATATCTTTCAGACTGTATTATATTAAATTTTGATAAGGAAGTTGCATAGCTGTCTGACTAGTTTTACACAGGCATTTAATTTTGGAATTTTCATGTTTCTAAATTTTCTTTTACAAATGGAGGTCAAAAAGAATGTTTTAAATAGTAACAAAGTACAAAATAAAACTGTTAAAAAAACTGTGAAAAGAAGATTATCAAATAACCCTGCAGTGGTAGCAGTTACTGTGGCTATTCACCTTAATATGTGTTAAGCACAATAAATTTAATCTCCAAAATTTAAATGTGAAAATGTGGGGACTTTATTTGACTAGAAGGAATACTGCTGGCAAGTCAGATTAGATTATTATAACCTGCCTGGCTTAAATGAAATGAGATATTTTAAGTTTTTTTTAAAGTGAAAGTTGGGTTACTAATTTGTATAATCATTTTTGGATTTTTGTTACTGCTTTGAGTCACATGACTGTCATTTTTAAATATGTACTTATCAAAGTGTTACCTCACAGTCTGAAAAACGTTTGGATGAAAGCACTTACTGTGAGCATTTTTTGTTTTTATTTTCACTGAAGTGGTTTCTGGGATACTACAGCAAATTTTCCCTGTTGTTAGACACAGACTGACATTGTTAATGTGGCAAGCTGTCCTGTACATCACTGCACTTCTGTGAGTTTTCCATTTGTTACGATGACTCCTGGGATATAAGACTCACCTAGTTCCAGCTTTTTACCGATACCTTTTGGTTTTACTCTTCACAACACTCCTTCAAGATTGTAACATGGAGATAAGCAAGCTGCACCAACTATTCACCACTGTCTAGGTACTTTGCATTTCTGCGAAATACACATTCACCTCAATAACCATAAAGGCTTGGGAAAATTCAATAGTGATAATTTTTTAACTTTAGAGAACAATATTATCAGAGCAGATATGATTCTGAGAGGGTTAAGAATATTAAAACTGCATTCAGGTTTGAAGCACCCAGAAAGCTTCCTGAAATTATAACTGGAATCATATGCATGAATATGCTGATTGTTTACAGCAAAACTAAGGCATACAATGTTATTAAATGCTACATCTTGTCTTAAAATCTTGTGAAACCCATGAAACTTTAAAAAAAAAAGATATACAAATGTCATAAAAATGGCTACATGTCTTTAGAAGTACCATGAGTTAAACCAGTTAGAGACATTGACAGATGTCACAGGAGTTAAGAACATTTGGTCCAAAGACCCTGTACACCTCGTCAATACCCACCTCTCAGGCTTCACCTCTTATCTCTAAAGGAGAGAACCCAGTTAGTCCTGGGGTATACTTGAGATCACCCACCCAGTCATCTAGGTTTAGTTTGAAGGAAGACATTGAATCACATTGTTTAATAACCTAGAGAAGAAGTCTGTTCCAATGAAGGGGGAGCTACAGAGTGATGAATATCTCTCCATCACATTCTGTTTATCTACTGATGAAGGTTTAGATCTCTGATGCTGATCTTAGCTGAGCTATTTAACTTATTGAATATAGCATTCCTGGATCAATAGATCTCTAATGGTATGGCAAGTGAGGTACATACCCCTCTCCTCCCCCTCAGAATTTTATAAGGCACTGTTTACAGGGACAAGATTTTTCGTTCCCTACTGGAGTGTTCTTAAGACCAGAAAGATTTGTTATGAACCTTTTTTTTTTATTTTTATTTTTTTTTTTAGTTTGATGACATATCAAGTGAGATACATACCAAATATACTCTATGACGGGTCAGATCTGTAGTAATCGGGAATGATAACCTTTTGAATCCGGACAAATACCTTTGGCTATTTGTTGTGCTAACTAGATGTATTTCATGACTACAGTTGCCTGGTGATGATGAAAGGAGACAGGACAGTTGATGCAATGATCAAATACCCGGCTACCTTTTTGTTGGTAATAGTGTGCTTTTTATACTGCAAATTACAGATAATTTCTGTTTTCAAGGAAAAAATATAATACTTTTTAGCATTCAATTTAAGCTCATTTTCTTTACTCTAGGCAATAACTACGATAAGCTCTTTCTGAAGACTATAGATATCCAAGTTAACAAAGGTCCTGGTTATCACTTTTGAGACTGACGTGAATGTTAAACAGGATAGGACATTATACAGATACCTGGGGAACCCCACTAGTTACCTTAGCACCACTTGAAGAAGCACCTGCCACATGAACAATGTGAGCTCTGCTTTCAGCCAACTGATTATCTATCCTACATGTAAGGGTCTAAGTTTAAGGATTTATGTTTCAGGGTGGGGATGGTATAATGGTTAAGGTCTTTACCTCAAAGATACAAGATACTGTGTTTGATTTTGATCTCTGGTTATTGGCTAAGGTTGTAATAGTCTAGTATTTTCCTATGAACCTATGTCAGTTACATTACATTCTGTCATGAGGTATGTATTGAATGTTTTGCCAGATCAGGACACACTGTATGATTCACAGGTTTATAGATTAGTACTAAGTTGTCTCTGTAGGCCACTTTAAGTCTAACCAATTACACCATGTGAGAATCAAACCCTGCACCTTGTGTCAGTAAAGTAAACACTTTAACCATTATGCTAACCAACAGAATGAACAATGTTGGCAGCTTGTGTAACCCTCTCAAAGAAATTAACAAGGTTTGACAGGCATAATCTTGCTTTGATGAAGCCAAAACATTGGGGGAGTCAAGCCCAATAAGACTCAATACCACAACTAAGGGGTTCAGTTACAAAACCTTCCATTGCTTTACAGATCAGACTCAAAAGACTGATAGGTCTATAATTTCCATGGGTGCCACGACTCTGGAACACACCCTGTGGTTAGGCTTAGTTTAAAGAAAAAACATGACGAGATCCTACTTGATGCTGCTTAATACACACCCAGGCATATTGTCCAGACTCACCGAGAATGTTTTTCTGCTTTCTGATAATACCTTAAGAATGTGCTCTTTAGGTGATGGTGGGGTATAAGGTATTCTGGGATGAGTAATGTTGGAATAGGAGCTTCAGTGGTGAAGTTTGCACCAAACTTGTTTACTAGTAAACTTACTATGTCACATAGGTTAGAAGAGGGGGTTGTACTACGGAAATGTTCACAGCAATGCTGAGTGTTACAGTAATGTTGAGTGCTACTTCTTATTTTTAAAACATTGCTCAAAAATTTGTACTCATCCTTCACTTAAGAAGCGAATGTCCACTCACGCTTTGCTTTACTGGCCCTTATACCGTTTTTCAGTTTGTTGGTGAAATTTTTTATAAAAATCGTCATTCTGAGGTATTCTTACCTTACTACACTGTTTAAAGACCTTTTTATCTTGCTATAAAATTTATTTCGACTGACCACCAGTGGATGGGTTGTTTTTGAATTTCCCATTGTATTTGCCCCTAGTTGGGACTGACTAAGCAATGCATTTACCTCAGTGAATATTAAACTCATTAGTGAAATTAGCTACTGTCTTGGGGGAAAACATCAGGTATGCCATGGATAAATGTACATATTTTATCACATAACTGTATAAGGTTTACCTCCTGAAGTCCTTTAATACAGGCACATTGGTAAGGGGGCATGGTGGTTTTGAAAGTGAGTGTTATTAGTTCATGGTCTGACTAAACTGGAGAAGGACAGATCCAGAATACTTTAGCCTATAGGGGATTTCACTTAGCATTCAAGCAATGTAACTCCTATTTATCAAATCCAAAAATCTCTGGGCATACCCAACAATAGAGTTACAGGTGCATTAGTCTATGCCAGAGTAATTGAAGTCACACAGTATTATACAGCTACTGCTTATAACAACTTTGTCTAAAACTTCCAGGAATCCAACATGATCATCTGGAAATATAAGGGGGGGGGTCTGTAAAATGACATACAGTGGTAGGTTGTCCTGTCTATGGTAAACTGAAGTTCTAGCAGTCCATTTCTGGGTACCTCTTTAGATGAGATCTGGCCACTGACAAACATGGAAATACCACTACGGATTCCACCTAAAGGCATGGTAGGCACAAAATTCAGGTACGGAGGAGTCCTTCCAATGCTTTTAAGCCAACTCTCTTGTAACTACATAAATGTACATATATTCCAAATGCAGGAGTGTGCCAAAATGGAGTAATTTTATACTAAAACTCCTGGTATTCAGAAAAAACACCTTATTTACTGTCTGGTTTAGTCTGAGATAAAATTTGCTAAGCTGCTATGTTCAATAGATGAACTCTACATATATAAAGCACTATAGGGACAGCAAAGGCTTTTGGAAGTGTGTGGAAACCCTTGAATGAGAAGCGGGCCATCCTTTGCAAAAGAAGCAGGACTATTAATGTCATCCCAGGCTGATACTTAATGCAGCCTCTGAAATTACATCAGCTATTAAGCCATCTGTTGAAGCCATCTATCTTCTCTTTATGCATAGTCATCATGCTTGGTGAAGGAGGGACTCCACACAGGATCAAAGTCTTTCCTGCATCCATCATACACGGAGAAAGTCCCAGCATGTCTCACTGACAGTCACAGAGCCATATCAGCAAAATGTTTGTCAAAAGATCCCACAATGGTCCCAGTCCGATCACCCTGTAGAGGTTCTTCTTAAACAAGTCAGAGTAGAGAGGTCTTGGGCAGACTCAGCTGCAAGTACCAGCAAACCACAGTGTCAGTGGCAGCAGAGGTCTACTGGGGAACCAGTGACCAGTGAAAACAAGATTCTTTTTTAAAATGCTTTCAAGACAGTGACTCTATGATCATTTTTTTTTTTGTCCGAAGAAGCAAGACTTTTGTGAAAGAGCTGGACATTCATTTTTTCTAGCAGAATGAATATAGTTGATGTAATAGCCTGAAAAAAATTATCTGTGCAAGCTAAATTTGGGATCTTTGAATGTGACTCATTCATAATAGTAATTTTATGCCTGATTGTGTTGCATATCCTTAGTTAATATAACTCCACTTATTCTGAAGCTTGCATCTCAAAGTGTGTGAGAAACCGAGATGTCAAATACTGGATGCAACAGCTAAGAACAGGTTTTATAATTTATCAAAACAAAAGAGAGAGAACATCTAAGATACATCTTTTACTCAGATTTCAATGGCAGATAAGGGAAGGGCACTGGCTATTATGGATAATATTTTTATAAGAGTTTCTAAAATGATGGCTATTTTATCTGTTGATGACAAGTAAGCATCTATGCAAAAATCCAACAATTATGCAGGTTGATAGACTCATGCACAACGGCTTAAGAAGGAGTTAAGTGATGACAGGATAGCAATGGAGGAAATCCCCTCACTTCCACAAAGGGTGTTCCATCCAGGTATTACTGCCCTGCCCACTGAAGCATGAGCTGAGAGCTTCCAGGTCTTCGCAAGGAGGTTAGCACTGCCCAGTGTGCCCCTGGATGTGAGCACTCTCTTACCCCCTGGGAGAGGCAATTCAGCCAGACCCTTTTACTTCTCCCTTCCTTGCCTAGCTCTTCTAGGGTCATGGCTGCTAGCTGAACCATTGTCACCTGGGAAGCAGTCACAAATTCATCCATTTCACCATGGAGCAGGGCTACATTGTCTGTGTCTTTGAAATAAAACACCAGATTTGTCCTTACAGTTGGATATCAGAATTTCTATATTCATCTTGTCCCAGTAGGTGGTCCTAATGTACTTGTTTGTGTTTTTCCATTATTAAAGATGATAAAACACACTCAATGCAATCGTAAATATATATAAAATTTAGCTGAAATGAGGAAAAAACAACAATGGGATATTTTATAAGGCAAGTAAGGAATCATAATTTAAAGTTGCCTGGTATGGGTTGTCAGCTGTAACCATTTCTGCATCTAATCTGACATCTCTGACACAAGATACTTTGAAAAACCCATCATTGACATAACCTATATGTAAACAAAAGTCCTCTTTTTCATCTTTTTTTATTCAAAAGTCTTCAAAAGAAATGAACAGAAAAACTAAGAACAATCTGATAAAATTTACAGTTCAAAAATGTGTTTTGGCTTTTTAACAACAATGTTCTAGGAAAACAAAACTACAGTTTTCTTGAACCGGACAAATAAGTTACCACTGGCAAGCTTGTGGCACTAGACAAACAAAAATAAAAAAATTAACTCTCTAGATCATATAGACATCTCTATGAAAATCTTTTTTCCAAACAATCTGTACAAAAGGTCGTTCTTCATAAATTACTTTTTATAATTTAATGGCTGTCCACTACGTGGTGTTTAAACTGATTAATTATGTACAGAGATTATGTTTCCCAAATCTTATCCAGACACAGAGTATGGCACTTAGTTCAGACACTAGCAGCAGCAAATTCCACTTACTCCTCTAGAACTATCCTATTTCAGTATCAAATAATGCACAAAAAAGCAAGTATATGCAAGCTCTGCCATTAGTTAGAAACTAAGAAAGGAAGTTGCTGCAGCTTGTCTGGACCTCTAGAAAGCAGTAATATTCTAGGGCGGGTAGACCCAGTAACACCATCACTTTTTTCCTTGTAAATCATTTCTTTCAAGACTTTATCATCAAG
Organism: Protopterus annectens; assembly: GCF_019279795.1. Lineage (NCBI taxonomy): Eukaryota > Metazoa > Chordata > Ceratodontiformes > Protopteridae > Protopterus > Protopterus annectens. The sequence continues at coordinate 1,120,227,811 of NC_056737.1, read as the reverse complement.
TGGAATCTATACTACTGAGAGCAGCAATAACGTTTGAAACTATGAAATTTCACCGACAGCAATGGGCACACTTACAATATAACTAAAAAAAAAAATCTCTAAATAAACACTTGAAAGAAATAAACGGATTCTGACTAGCTCCAGCGCTAGGGTGATTTTGGTCTGTGGAAACAGGCAGGTCCAGCAACCTGTCCCAACATAACAGGAAACAAAAGTCTGAGGTAGATAACTGGTCAAACGTAGCTGGCCAGACTAGTACACAGTCTCTTGGAAGACAACTTAATTTATATTTCTTTTTTTTTTTAAATGTGATTATAATAAAAGCACTATAATATCAGAGAGTAAAATCTATAATGTAAAATACAGGTTTGTGTGCTCTGTCAGTCTTTTCATAGTTTCAAAAAATTTTTTTTTATTTTTATTTTTTTACATATATAGCACTTGTAGTGATGATGGAAAGTGTGGCAAACCTGGATCCAAGTCTTCCTTCATGCTCGTGTCTATATACTAATTTTAACCTAGAAAAAAAACTAAATGCAAATTTACAAAAAAAGGCACATTCTTCTAACTGCAAACTGGTCCGGCAAAAAATAAAAGAGTACAGAAAATCGAAAGGCTAAGAGAAATCATTCTGACTGGCTACTAGCTCTTTGTTCTTTGGTAAAGTTACCTTTTAGAAAGTGCCAAGTCATTTATAAATTTTATTTTAATACAGAGCTAATACCCAATCAAACTGCCTCACTCATAAATAACTCTCAGCTTATGTTTAAAACAAGTCCTTTATGTTTTGCCATTTTTGCTGCAACATTAATGTTGCAGTTGCTGTTGCTAGGTTTTGCACAATCATTCTAAAAGTATAGTATTTGTACAAAGGAAAGACAAAACATTCTGTCAGTGACCCCCCCCCCCAAAAAAAAAAATATCAGCTCTACCAGCTCTAAAACTATAACATCAAGTTAGATTTAAAAAAAAGGCAAAAGTTGTGATTTTGCATCATACAGCAGATTTTCTAACCCATTCAAACTAAGAGAAGAAATTATTCTATTTTATAAACAGTTCATTCTATTAAAATTTCATCAGTCAGAAAATGTGTTTCACTCAAAACATTTCTTTCCTACATATTCTATCTTTGATTAAAGTGAAAAATCATTAAAAACACCTACAGCACAATAAAAAAGCATTTTTTTAGCAAATTCAACTACCTGTTCTTAAAAATTTCTACGCGGCTGCTTTGCAAGGCATTACCGACCAGCTCATGTGGTCAAAAGCAATCTACTTCATTACTGGATTCTCAACTATTTATCTAAACAGCTACTGAATTGAAAAATTTAAGGCAAATTGGAATTTAAAAAAAAGACACATCACACTACATTAAAGAAGGGGAAAGGGAGAGAGAGAGAGAGAGAGACAAAAACATGTTTAAAACAAGGACAATGTAACACTTCACAACAGCAACACACGCACACACACGCATACGCACACTGCAAGCATGGAACATCACATCAAGATGTTTAGCTAATCACTAAACTTAATTAAACCTATTTCTTATAATACAAATGAAATAAAATCAAAAAACTGTCATGCACTCGCAGATGTCTGTATGGTTCCAAGTGCGTACAGAGTAGCAGAGCCACGATTTCTGATAACACTTGTTGAAGATAAATGTTCCTTATTAAAATAAACTTGTTTCCACGGAAGTAAGAGCCACAAGATGAATCTAAGCACAAATATGCACCTTAGAACTCATACCAAAAATAGTTTTAATCGATTTCATTACAAATAAACTTATTTCTTTCAGACACTGTGCAAAAATGTCAACAAGTTCCTTAAAGCGCAATACATTAGAGGAGACCATGATTGTTTCATTCAGTCTTTGCCCTCATTCTCAGATGGGTCATTGTAGTAAATCTGAAATGAAAAGAACGAATGAATGTTACTAAAATTAGAAATTAGGACTGAAGTACCAAAAAGTAAAGGCAACAGCTTAAATAATTATTCCATTATAATGTGACTGCAGTCAAGTAATCCATACTTATAAATTAGGCTAAATGCAAACAAACTACAATCGTGTCTTCTACTTTCAGCCACTGCTCCACTAATGTGTAGACTGCTTCATGTATCAGTTAATTATTAATGCCTCAGCAATTTACCTTACTCTCTAAGTGCCACTTGCATCTTGGTCCTGAAGTTAAGGAAATTAAACACTGCTGTTGAGGTTGCTAGTCGTGTGGGTTTCCTCCGGGTGCTCCGGTTTCCTCCCACATCCCGAAAGACATGCTGCAAGTGGATTGGACATGCTAAAATTGGCCCCAGGCATGAGTGCATGCATGTGTATGCCTTCTGTGGAAAGTTGGGCGCCGGGCTGGGAACTCAACACCATAAAAACTCCACTGCCAATCATAAGCGGACAATGTGATCCGCTGTGGCGACCCCTAACCGGAAAAAGCCGAGAGAGAGTTGAGGTTGCTAGTTCAACAAGAGAGCAACTCATTATGCGAAACAAAAAAAAAACTATGCACATATTGGTGTCTTTTATATTCCAAGGCTTAATAGGTAAGCTTAACTGCAGTGAGCACAATTTTGGTCAACATTAGAACATTTATTTATATTTTGTTACTCTGGGTGGCCAACACTGCTGGCCTATTTTCAGCAAAGGACCATGGGGCAATACTACACTAATGTCACAGGTAGCTGATTTCAAAAAGAAAAAAATGCCTGCAATGTACATTCCATTGAAAAACAATACATTTAAACGACTTATTCATAACATTAGGACTATACCATAAAGAAAGAGTGATACCAGTAGACCCAGACCTGTGCAGCTACACCAATATTAAGGTATTCAGATACTCAGTTTCAAAAGCCATATGTTTTAACTTTCTTAAATTTAGATGGTCACACTACAAACTACAATGATATGGCATAGCCTTAGTTCAGAGCACAAGCATCTAATCACCATAGAACAGTATACTGATGAGGCATCTCTGTACAGTATCAAGGGTTTAAATCTAGGTGAAAGTCTTGTTGCAAATGCAACAGCAGCAATTTTTTTACAACAATAATAAAGTATCCAATGAATAAACGAATAATCGTTCAGACAAACGTAAACAGCAAATACTATAAAAACACAAGTGGTTAAACGAAGCACAGCTAAAAAGGACATAAAACTTTAATAGCAGGTAAGCACTTTCACCACTCATCTAGTGGCTTCATCAGACCATATAAAAATGAAAAATAATGAAACACCTTAATTGCTCACTTCTTAATAGCCAATAATCCATTCATACATAACAGGTGCATTAAACAACCCCATAGATCCTCAGCCATTACAATGAAGTGCGTACCACGCAATCATGTGAGCAGGCTCCATCCCCCTTAAAGGAACAATCCCATTTGAACATTAAAAAGAACAGAAATATTGCCTACAAAACGCAAGCATCCAAAACATATAAGCTATAAATATACATAAATATACTGTTACTAATGCAGCTAGGCTGAAAACCCTACATAAATTAACAGGCAGCATTTCAAGGATCATCCAAATGAGGACATAAACTTAATCCTAAACACAACACTACATATAGCATATTGTAACATACAATGTTTCTATAGTGACCAGAATAATATCAAAGACTTCTTGCGCATGCACATCACTTACTTCAAATAACATCAATAGAGCATGCAGAAATTACAAGCAGGAATATATACATATTCTAACACAAACAAACACTCCCAGATATTGTTTTGGCATGGTTCTGGGGGCGATGTTGCCCCTCCAGCGATGCTTTCAAATGTATTGCGATCTTTTATTTATATATATAGCAAGGGGTGCATGCCCCCTGCAAAAAATATATATTTTTTTAAGTTTTGCATGCTTCAAGGTGTATGAGCGAAGTAGCTTGTCTACTACTGTTTTGTTTTGTGGTCGAAGTACTGAATGTCAATGTCTGGGTCTTTTAATTTAGCAGACTCACATGCAAATATATATATATATATATATATATATATATATATATATATATATATATATATATATGAGAAGGTCGACAAGTTACAAGATCGACAACCACTTGTTCGACACGAAATCACTGACAATTCACATAACCGACAGTGCAAATAATCGGCATAGCGTAACGTTGACAATCAAACAGTTACTGAGTAAATACTTGTTTCAACTACACACTACTGCTAACGTTAGTAAAAGATAGCATTTAGTTAGAATTAAACTACGTATAATTACAATATTTAATATTATCTCCATGAATAGATACGGACTAAACAATGCAAGGCTGCTTAAGATGTAAATAGTACATTTCAGCGTGTTTCAGTGCTTGCACTACGAAGATTTCAGTACTTTAACTTTATCGTTTGTTGTACAATATATTTCATTTATTTACTGACGTGGTGAATTTACCTTAAAAGGACGTGTGTTCTGTATGCGTTATACGGCAAAATCCTAACATAACGCTACTGCATTAAATATTAGACTGTGGTCGGGTATTTCATTCAGAGTTGTCGAACATTTCATAGTCGGTTATTTGCACTGTCGGCTATGTGAATTGTCGGTGATTTCGTGTCGAACAAGTGGTTGCCGATCTTGTAACTTGTCGACCTTCTCATATATATATATATATATATATATATATATATATATATATATATATATATATATATATATATTTATATTCTTTTCTTTACATTTCACTATTTCCAGATGTTTTAATTATATTCTCCCAAAACTATATACATATACACACACACACACACACACACAGAAACACAGACATAGATATAAATTCTTTTGGGGAAGGAATGTCAACTCAAACAGTACAAGGTCTGCAGAGCTGTGTAATATGCACTGCATACCATACTAATCCTACAGGTAAACCTGACAGTATACAAAGTATCAGAATGTGCAGGAAGTCAACTGTACACTGATTTGCTCCATTTCAAAGAAGCCCTTCATCTTGCATGGTTTATTATTCCAGGTTCCTTGAAATAATCAAACTGAAAGACTCAACAAATGCAAGTTTGATTAGTGCACTATAGTCTACATATTTGTTACACAAGGGATACCCAATACTGTCACTATTAATGCTAATAATGATCCACAAAGTACAGTTGTGTACACTTACCATAAATGTACATGTTTGAGTGTATTCACTGTTGCAGTTATTACATCTGGGTAATCTGCTGGCAGGTTGCCCTCAGTCGGCCTGAATTCCAAAGTCTTGGGTCCTGCGTCGGTTGCGGTCTTCTCTTCCATGACGTCAGGTCATCAGGGGTATAAAAAGTACAGTTGTGTACCTATCATAAATGTAGATGTTCGAGTGTATTCACTGTTGCAGTCATTACGCTTGGGTTATCCTGCTGGCAGGCTACCCGCAGTCGGCCTGAATTCCAAAGTCCTGGTCCGGCGTTGGTTGCTGTCGCCTCTTCCCTGACATCAGTGTGCCAGGGGTATAAAAGATGCAGCCAACACCATTTTCTTCAGTTTTTCTTGCCCCAGATGTCAGGTGCGCTCAAAGGGTAGGCTAAAAAGCATTGTTTATAAAAGCATGCACTAAAATAAACAATACCTTCATCTACAAGCAAATACACCACATAGGTTGTAAAGAATAGAGAAGTACAGATAAGTCCCAGCAAAGAAAGGGGGATGGTGGGTGGGTAACCTGGACTGCAACAGTGAATACACTTGAACATCTACACTTATGGTAGGTACACAACTGTACTATGTTCATCGTGTTTCACTGTTGCAGTCATTACACTTGGGTTGAATCCCAAAGCTGAGGTTAGGTGGCTGGGTCTACATAGAATTAGGAGTGGCTATAACGCCCTGCAGAACTGCAGTGGCAAAGCCTGCTCTGGATTTAGAATAAAGAGGTAAGTGGTAGTGCTTAGTAAAAGTGTGCACTGAAGTCCAAGTTGCAGCCTCCAAAATATACTTGGTTGTTACTCCTCTGAGGAAGGCTGCTGAGGTGGCTGCTGCCCTGGTAGAATCTGGTCTAATGCCCTTAGGCACTGACTTGCCATGTTGTGAATAGCAGAAACGAATGCAGTGTCCTATCCATTTTGAAATAGTCTGCTTTGAGATCGCCTTTCCTTGTGATCCTGCAGCATATGCCACTAAAAGTTGCTCAGTCTTTCTGAAAGCTTTAGTTTTGTCCAAGTAGAAGCGTAGCTGTCTGTGTATGTCCAAAGAATGCAGAAGTCTTTCCCCTTTATTCTGTGGGTTTGGGAAAAATGTAGGCAAATGAATGGTTTGGTTAACAGCCACACTGGACACCACCTTAGGCATAAATGTTGGGTTTGTCCTTAGAGAAACCCTGTCCGGATGGAAGATAATAAAAGGTTCCACAGCCATTAATGCCTGTAACTCTGAGACTCTTCTTGCTGAAGTTATTGCTAGGAGCAGAGCTGTTTTCCATTATATAAATTTTATCTCAGCTGTATTGACTGGCTCGAAAGGAGGCTGTGTGTGTTTTTCCAAGACAAAATTGAGGTCCCATGCAGGTATCGGTGCTCTCCTTGGAGGTCTTATATTTTTGGCCCCCCTGAGGAACTGCCTAAGCAATGGATGTGAAAAAATAGGTGGGTCTAATGAGCTGAAATGGCAGAGGCATGGATCTTAATTGATGAGAAGGATAGACCTTTGTCCAGCATCTCAGTTAGATATTGTAAATTTGGAGGTATATTTGGGACAAGCGTGTCAATTCCTTGTGCCTGGTTCCAAGCACAGTATCTCTTCCATTTTTCTGCATAAGATTTTCTGGTGCTGGGCCTCCTGGCCTCCAAAATAACATCCATAACCGCTTTAGAGAGAGGTGTATTCTGAATGGTTACACTATCTGCCATGCAGCTAGATTTAGAGTTTTGAGTTGCCTGCGCAGGATCTGATTGTTTTGTTGGGTCAGTAAATGAGGAATTTGAGGCAATGTCCAGGCTGGGCCTTGGGACAAGCTCCTTAGGACTGAGTACCAGTGTTGGCGTGGCCAATCTGGGGCAATTAGTATAATTTGTGGCTTCTCTTGTCTGACCTTTAGGAGTACCTTGGGGAGGAGAGGCAGTGGAGGAAAGGCATATACTGTAAAGTTGTTCCAGCTGAATGACAAGGCATCCACTTTCCATGCTTATTTGTGATAAGTCCTTGTGCAGAATCTCTAAAGTTGGCAGTTGTGAGGGGAGGCACAAAGATCTATGTCTGGGCATCCCCATTTCCTTGTTATCATGCTGAAGATTTGTGGATCTAGTTTCCACTCGTGAGAATCCATGTGGTTTCTGCTTAGTTCGTCTGCCAGAGCATTTGTTTTTCCTGGCAGGAATTGTGCTTGCAGGTGTACTTGGTAGGTCAATGCTGTGTTCCACAAAATCATGGCTTGTCTGCAGAGGGGGTAGGAATGTGTGCCTCCATGCTTGTTTATGTACCACATAACTGTGGTGTTGTCCATCTTTATCAGCAGCTGTCCTGGATGAAGAAGGTCCTTGAAGTCTATCAGGGCATTTTGTACAGCTAGCATCTCTTTTTGATTGATGTGAAGATGCCTTTGGCTTGGGGGCCATGTGCCCTGAATACATTTTCCTGCCATGTGGGCCCCCCAGGTATAATCTGATGCATCTGTTGTTAGTATTTGCCTGGCTGTGGGCAAAGTGAATGGCTGTCCCTTGTTGTGGTGACAGGCCTGTGCCCACCATCGAAACTCCTGTTGCAGGCAGGGAATGAGTGAAATTAATGATTCCAGGCTGTGGCAATGTTGATTCCAAACACTTTTTAGATACCATTGTAGTTTCCTCATATGCAGTCTTGCATATGGAATTAGCAGAATGCAGGAGGCCATGTAGCCCAGAGCCTGCAGAATTTTTCTTGCAGATAACTGGGTCTTTGTTGCCATGCTTTTGAAGTAAGAAGTCAGTTGCCTTTTTTTGTCTGGCGTGAGATAAGCCATCTGGGTAGTTGTATTTAAGCTTGCACCCAGGAATATTAACTCTTGAGAGGGTACTAGTTTTGATTTCTTTTCGTTTACTGTGTACCCTAAGCAAATTAGTAATCTTTTTACAAACGCCAGATGCTTTAGTAGAATGTCTTTGGTCTCTGCTTGAATAAGGCAGTCGTCCAAGTACGGATATATTTGAATTCCTCTTTGTCTGCAAAATGCAATTACTGGTGCCAGGCATTTTGTTAAGACCCTGGGCGCAGTAGATAAGCCAAAGGGCAGTGCAGAGAATTGGTAGTGCAGTGAGCCAGCTATGAATCTGAGGTATGTTCTGCAAGATTGTCTGATTGGGACATGCAGGTATGCCTCTTTGAGGTCCAAATTTACAAGCCAAGCCTTCTTGGCCAGCATGGCAGAAGCTGTTGTAGAGTCAACATTTTGAATTTTGGAACATCCAGAAAAGTATTTAGAATAGACATGTCCAGAATTGGTCTCCATGCTTTGTCCTTTCTTGGTACTAAGAAAAGTCTTGAGTAAAATCCTTGTCCCTGCTCTTGTTGTGACACTGGCTGAATGGCCCTCATGTCCATGAGAGATGAAATTTGTTTTTGTGCCTCTGCCCATTGATTGTGTGGCAGGTCTGGCATACCTTTTGCCTTTGGAAGGGTGTGAAAGTGGAACCTGTAGCCCTGAGAGACTATATTTAGGACCCATTTGTCCTGGGTGATCGTGTGCCAATTTTGTGAAAAAAAGTGCTAACTTTCCCCCTAAGGGTGCTGCCAAAAGATAAGTGCTTGGCATTGGCAGAGGGAAGTCATTGAGACTGTTTCTTATATGGCTGTGATTTGTCTTCTCTGCTTTTGGAGGTAGAAGCACCCCATTGTTTGGGCCTGTATGAGCCCTGGGGCTGTTGTCTGTCTCTAGGGTGTCTGTATCTGGCTCTTTGTGGCCTGTCTGACACAGGAAAGGACCAATTCTTAGAAGGCCAGTTCCTGCTAAATCTGGGTGGCTGTACCTGTAAGAAATCCTTCACTGTCTGCATAGATTTAGATTTATCCTCCATTTTCTTCAACACCTCTTCTGCCTTAACACCAAACAAAGTATCATGCTGTAATGGAGCATCCAATAATTTTGCTTTAACATGATCAGGTAGAGTCTGTTCCTTTAACCAAACATGCCTTCTAATAACAGAACCTGTTACAGCGGCCCTGCAAGAGGCCTCCAGCAAATCATAACCACATTGCAAAGTATGTTTTCCCACTTGTTCAGCTGCATGCAATAAATCCTGCAA